>NW_026696209.1:15000-172679 GCF_030435755.1 Ochotona princeps | reverse complement strand
CGAGTGCTCAATGAGATAATACAGGAGAACTTCCAGAATACTGGAAATATAAATCTAGCACAAATCCAGGAAGGACAAAGAACCCCCAGTAGATACGACCCAAACAAATTGTCTCCCAGACATGTGGTCCTCAAGCTACCTTCAAGTGAATACAAGGAAACCATTCTAAGACAAGTAAGAAAAAAGGATAAGATTACTTTCAGGGGAAGGGAAATCAGGATCACAGCCGACCTATCAGAAGAAACGCTCCAAGCAAGGAGAGAATGGGTAAAACCTATCAAATCCTGAAACAAAACAACTGCCAACCAAGAATAATGTACCCAGCAAAGCTCTCATTTATATTTGAGAATGAAATCAAATACTTCAACAGTAAAGAGAAACTCGAAGAATACATCAACACGAAACCAGCTCTGGAAAATCTCCTCAGGAAGGTGCTAAACCCAGAAAGAAAAAATACAAACCAAAATCAAAGATGGCAAATGGGAAGACCTCCCCACTAAAATCCATACAAGAAAAGTCAACCAATCAAAAACTCTAATAGTCGCAAATACACACTTGCACACTTACACTCATGGCAGCCCAAAACCAATTCCTCTCAATATTATCCTCTAAACACAAATGGCTTAAACTCACCAATCAAAAGGCATAGATTAACGGAATGGATCATCAAACAGCACCCAACTATATGTTGCCTACAAGAGACACATCTAACCAGAAAATCCTGTAAGAAATTTAAAGTGAAAGGATGGAAAAAGACATTTCATGCCAATGGACGAGAAAAAAAGGCTGGTGTAGCTGTTCTAATCTCAGATGACCTAGACTTCAAGCTGACAGACATCAAAAAGGACAGAGAAGGACATTATATATTGGTGAAGGGACTGATCCATCAAGAAGTAATTACAATCGTGAACATATATGCACCTAATTCCAATGCGCCTAGCTTCGTGAAGCAACTACTTACAGACTTAAGGGGAGACATAGATACACACACAATAATAGTGGGCGATCTTAACACCCCGCTAACAACTATAGACAGATCAACAAAACAAAAACTCAACAAAGAAACAACAGAGCTCGTACAAACATTAGAACAACTGGACTTGGTAGACATTTATAGAATTTTTTATCCTAAGACCACAGATTATACATTTTTTTCAGCAGTACATGGCACCTTCTCCAGGATCGACCACATGATAGGACACAAAGCAAATCTAAATAACTTCAAAAAGATAGAAATCATACCATGTACCCTCTCAGACCACCACGGAATGAAACTGGAAATCAGCAATTCAAAATGCCCAAGGAAATATAGAAACTCTTGGAGGTTGAACAATATGCTATTGAACGAACAATGGGTCAGGGAAGAAATTAAAGATGAGATCAAAAAATTTATGGGAACCAATGAAAACTCTGATACAACATTCCAAAACTTGTGGGACACTGCCAAAGCAGTGCTACGGTGGTAAACTCATCGCAATTGGAGCTCATGTCAAGGCCCAAGAGAGGCGCCAAATACAGGAACTAACCACACACCTCCAGGAATTGGAAAAGCAGCAGCAGATGAGCCCCACACACAACAGGAAACAAGAAATCATCAAAACAAGGGAGGAAATCAACCAGATAGAAATAAAAAAAACCATACACAAAATCAACAAATCAAAAAGCTGGTTTTTTGAAAAGATAAACAAAATAGACACCCCGCTGGCCCGACTGACAAAGAAAAAACAAGAGAAAGCAAGAATTAACAACATCAAAGATGAAAAAGGCAACATAACAACAGACATTACAACCATTAAGAACATAATCAGAAATTACTACAAAGCACTGTACTCCAACAAATCAGAAGACCACCAAGAAATGGAAAAGTTCTTAGACTCACACAACCTGCCAAAACTTAGCCCAGAGGCAACAATCAACCTGAACAAACCCATAACTGAAGCAGAGATTGAATCAGTGATTAAAGACCTCCCAACAAAGAAAAGCCCAGGCCCAGACGGCTTCACTCCAGAATTCTACAAAACATTCCGAACAGAACTAACCCCAATCCTCTACAAACTCTTCAAAACAATAGAAAAGGAAGCAACCCTTCCAAACTCATTCTATGAAGCCAACATTACCTTAATCCCAAAACCGGGCAGAGATCCTACAGAGAAGGAAAACTACAGACCTATCTCTTTGATGAACATTGATGCTAAGATTCTCAACAAAATCCTAGCCAACAGAATTCAAAAACACATCAGACAGATCATTCATCCAGATCAAGTAGGATTCATCCCTGGAATGCAGGGATGGTTCAACATTTGGAAATCCATAAATGTGATACACCACATCCAAAAACTGAAAAACAAGAATCACATGATAGTATCAATAGATGCAGAAAAAGCTTTCGACAAAATCCAGCACAACTTCCTGCTAAAGACCCTAACCAAGGTAGGCATAGATGGAAAAATCCACAACATAATCAAAGCAATATATGAAAAACCCAATGCCAGCATCATACTGAATGGAGAAAAACTGGAACCCTTCCCACTGAGATCTGGAACAAGACAGGGATGTCCACTTTCTCCGCTGCTATTCAACATAGTTCTAGAGGTACTCGCTGAGGCCATAAGACAAGAAAAAGAAATCAAAGGAATCCAAATGGGAAATGAAGAAGTCAAGCTTTCACTATATGCAGATGACATGATTCTTTATATGGAAGAGCCAAAAGGCTCAACACAGAGACTACTAGAACTTATACGAGAGTTCGGTAGAGTGGCAGGGTACAAAATTAATGAACAAAAATCAACAGCCATAGTGTATGCTAACAGCCCCAAGTTGGAAAAAGATCTAACCAGCAAGATACCATTCAAAGTAACAAAGGAAAGCATGAAGTATCTGGGAATTAACCTAACCAAAAATGTTGGAGACCTATTTGAGGAAAACTACAAACTACTTAAAAAAGAAATTGAACAAGATCTAGAAAGATGGAGTAACATCCCATGCTCCTGGATAGGTAAAATCAATATCATTAAAATGTCTATACTGCCAAAGGCAATATATACATTCAACGCAATCCCAATCAAATTGCCCAAAACATTCTTCACAGATCTGGAAACAATGATTCAAAGGTTCATCTGGAAACACAAAAAACCACGAATAGCTAGAACCATTCTCAAGAACAGGAAGTTAGCAGGGGGAATCACAGTCCCAGACCTCTGGACATACTATAGGGCAGTGGTTATCAAAACAGCCTGGTACTGGCAAAAAAATAGAGAAGAAGATCAATGGAGCAGAATAGAAACACCAGATGGGAACCCACACAAATACAGCCAAATAATCTTTGACAAAAAGACAAACGACAACCCAGGCAAATGGGAAGGTCTGTTCAATAAATGCTGTTGGGACAACTGGTTGATAGCCTGCAGAAACAAAAAGATAGACCCACATCTCTCACCATATACTAAGATCAAATCCAAATGGATAAAAGATTTAAACCTACATCCAGAAACCTTCAAACTTTTGGAAGAAAATGTTGGAAACACACTGGAACACTTAGGGGTAGGCCCTCACTTCCTAAAAAAGACTCCAGATGCAGTAGAAATCAAGACCAAAATAAACAAGTGGGACCTCATCAAACTAAGAAGCTTCTGTACAGCTAGAGAAACAATCAACAAAGTAAAAAGGCAACCCACAGAATGGGAGAAGATCTTCGCACACGACTTAGGTGATAGAGGGCTGATCTCCAGAATATACAAAGAGCTACAAAACAACCAAAATGTCAAAACAAACAAGCCACTCAAGAAATGGGCACGGGAAATGGGCAAACACTTCACAAAGGAACAAACCCAAATGGCAAATAAACATATGAAAAAATGCTCAAGTTCCCTGGCAATAAGGGAAATCCAAATTAAAACATCAATGAGGTACCACCTGACGCCAGTAAGACTGGCCCACATGAATAAGAGCACCAACAACACTTGTTGGCGAGGTTGCGGGGAAAAGGGAACCCTACTCCACTGCTGGTGGGGCTGCAGGCTGGTACAGCCTCTATGGAAATCAGTATGGAGAACATTCAAACAACTCAAATACAACATACCGTATGACCCAGCAATAGCACTCCTAGGAATATATCCAGAACACTTGTTTTATGAGAAACCAACATGCACTCCTATGTTCATAGCAGCACAATCAGTAATTGCAAAAACATGGAAGCAGCCAAAATGCCCATCAACAGAGGATTGGATAAGAAAGCTATGGTTCATCTACTCCATGGAATACTACTCAGCTATTAAACAAAACAAAATGCAGTTCTTTGTGGCCAAATGGGCCAAACTGGAAACCATAATGCTAAGGGAAATGAGCCAATCCCAAAAGGTTAAATACCACATGTTTGCCTTAATTTAAGATGACACGATGTTATGTATAACAAGTTATGTTATGAATGTTATATGTTGTGTATAAACCTAAATTGAAATGTCAATGAGGTGGTCACAGAAGGTGGATAAGAAATCGCATTTACTTTTACCATATTGGTTACTCGTTACTATGTCAATTAATTCCATGGTGATGTAAATTTTTGCTGATGGTATGTTGGAGCTTTTAATTGATCGGGATGATAGTCTGCTGGCTCTGTCTTCAGACCAGAGAGTGTATACCTAAGAAGCCGTTGAACTTATCTGGACAATAAGATGCTGGACTCGATGTTTGGTATATGCTTGCAATGGGGGAATCTCAACTGAACTTGAACTGTGGTTATGCAACAAGGTGGAGGAATCCACCATGGTGGGAGGGTTTGGGGAGGGGTGGGGAGAATCCCAGTACCTATGAAACTGTGTCACATAATACAATGTAATTAATGAATTTAAAATAAAATTAAAAAAAAAAAAAAAAAAGAACCACTCAGCTGATTCTTATAAATATGCCCTTCACCAACATGCAGTGTTTCCTTGACTGAATTACCTCTCACACCACTATTTGCGTCTAGAGCCTTTGCATTGAGGGCTATCTGAAAACGGCTGTGGCGCTGAAGTTGCCTGTGAATGTGGAGTTGGTGGCATGTGAAACCCGCATGTGGAGCATTCGTTTGTGTCGGATGCTCTACCAGGTTCATTCCTAGAAAATGCACTCAAAGGGCACTAAGCATAGAGTGTGAAAACTGAGTTTCCTTGAGAGCTGCTTGGAAGCCTGATGGTGTGTGAAGTTAGTGAGCCAAATGGAGTTGTTCTCCCACAAGAACCACTCGGCTGATTCTTCTTCAATATGCCCTTCACCAACATGCAGTGTTTCCTTGATTGAATTAGCTCTCACACCAATATTTGCGTCTAGAGCCTTTGCATTGAGGGCTATCTGAAAACGGCTGTGGTGCTGAAGTTGCCTGTGAATGTGGAGTTGATGGCATGTGAAACCCGCATGTGGAGCATTCGTTTGTGTGGGATGCTCACCAAGCTTCATTTCAGTCCGAGGCACTCAAAGGGAACTAAGCATAGAGTGTGAAAACTGAGTTTCCTTGAGAGCTGCTTGGAAGCCTGATGGTGTGTGAAGTTAGTGAGCCAAATGGAGTTGTTCTCCCACAAGAACCACTCAGCTGATTCTTATAAATATTCCCTTCACCAACATGCAGTATTTCCTTGATTGAATTAGCTCTCACACCAATATTTGCGTCTAGAGTCTTTGCATTGAGGGCTATCTGAAAACGGCTGTGGCTCTGAAGTTGCCTGTGAATGTGGAGTTGGTGGCATGTGAAACCCGCATGTGGAGCATTCGTTTGTGTGGGATGCTCTACCAGGGTCATTCCTAGATAATGCACTCAAAGGGCACTAAGCATAGAGTGTGAAAACTGAGTTTCCTTGAGAGCTGCTTGGAAGCCTGATGGTGTGTGAAGTTAGTGAGCCAAATGGAGTTGTTCTCCCACAAGAACCACTCAGCTGATTCTTCTTCAATATGCCCTTCACCAACATGCAGTGTTTCCTTGATTGAATTAGCTCTCACACCACTATTTGCGTCTAGAGCCTTTACATTGAGGGCTATCTGAAAACGGCTGTGGCGCTGAAGTTGCCTGTGAATGGGGAGTTGGTGGCATGTGAAACCCGCATGTGGAGCAGTCGTTTGTGTGGGATGCTCTACCGGGGTCATTCCTAGATAATGCACTCAAAGGGCACTAAGCATAGAGTGTGAAAACTGAGTTTCCTTGAGAGCTGCTTGGAAGCCTGATGGTGTGTGAAGTTAGTGAGGCAAATGGAGTTGTTCTCCCACAAGAACCACTCGGCTGATTCTTCTTCAATATGCCCTTCACCAACATGCAGTAATTCCTTGATTGAATTAGCTCTCACACCAATATTTGCGTCTAGAGCCTTTGCATTGAGGGCTATCTGAAAACGGCTGTGGCGCTGAAGTTGCCTGTGAATGTGGAGTTGGTGGCATGTGAAACCCGCATGTGGAGCATTCGTTTGTGTGGGATGCTCTACCAGGTTCATTCCTAGAAAATGCACTCGATAAGAATGGTCAAAGATGGCCGACTGCAGAGAGCTGGTGTAGGGTGGAGTAAGAAAGGAGGGGAGCCGATCCAGCAGAGAAACAGGCCAGGAGGCGCGAAACTGTAGGGAGAAGAGCGAGAAGGTCACTGGAGTTCACTAAAGCAAGAAGATCTACACAGCGTGAAGGAACAGCCGCAAAAAGTAGGAAAGAAAATACAGCACGCCGCGAGAAACCTGGTGAGTCACGATCCCAGGCAGGGGGAAGGCGGCAGAGGCTCAACCGCCCCAGGGAAAACAGAGGCGGCTGGAAGGATAGGCGCCCACACCGACAGGGGCACCAGTCCCCTGGAAGGCAGGAGCCCCCAGAGGAGGCTACTGGACTGATCATTGGGTGCATTATCCCTGCAGAAGTGGAGGAAAAGCTGGGGAGATTTCCCAGAGGCTTGCCTACCCGCTGCTCAGCGGCTCTGGGAGAGTGCAGAGGGAACAGGAGCAGCACTGTGGGACTGGGGCTCAGAGATCCCCATATTGGCTCCAGCTGTGGACTGGCTGCGGGAGAGTCAGTGGATCCTGTTGCTGGACTCGCCCTGAGCCCCAGAGGCTGGGCAACGCTCGACAGGGCCTCACGTCCTGGGCAGAGGAGCAGACTAGTGGGGGCACGTCTCACCTAAAGGGCTCTGTGCCTCTCAGAGATCCGCTTCCATCCTTGAGAGAGTGCAGCTGAGGAAGTGGCTTCTTCAGGGCGGAGTCCCCAGCTGGGCTCAGCTAGAGAGGCCAGACCAGAGCGGGAGCGGGCTCAGCTGAACTGGCCGGACAGGTTTTCCCAGCAGGAGCCCGCTCGGAAAGACCTGCCTGTGGTGTTGCAGCCCTCGGCGGAGCAGCGCTTCCAGTTTGGCACTGGGGCCGCGGAGATCTCCAGCCCAGCACAGGCCGGGGTTGGGGATTTTAGGCTCCGAGCAGCAGGAGCCCTTGCTGTGCTAACCTCAAGCCCTGAAGGAGAGTCTCGGCTCAGCACTGAGGCAGAGACCCCCGCTGTATTAGCCTTGTGACCCAAAGCCCAGGCGCGGCTCGGCAGAGTGAATCTGTAGGGCACTGCCTTTGAGAGGGAGCCACAGGGGAAGGGGCCTGGCACTAGGGCTGGCCCACAAAGCCTCCTGACCCAACTCGGGGCTGTGATCTACAGACCCTGAAAGCAGCTGGTGACTCAGGCAGTAAGCCCTGCTGGGCTCAGCCGGAGACCCCAAACCAGAGCCGGCTCAGCTGAATCACCGCTAAAATCTCAAAACAACAAGAAGTAAAAACACAATGAGGAGAAGTATCAGAAAAAGCAATGACCCAGAGGAAAGATCAAGCACTCCCTCCCAATACAACCAAAAACTAATCCCAATATCTGAGATGCAAGATGAAGACATAGAGGAACTATCAGATAAGGACTTTAAGAAGCTAATGATGAAATTCGTCAGAGAGAGTGAAAAGCGCTGGGAAGAGTCTAAGGCATTCGAAAACCATATCACTGCAGAAATAAATCAAGTCAAAAAGGGAATCCTTGATATAGAGAACAAAATTGAAAGCCTAACCAACAGAATGAACACAGCAGAAGACAGAATATCAGAATTGGAAGACAATCAGAATGAAAGGCAGCAGCTCATCAAACAGATGGAGACAAATCTAGAGAAAGCCAATAGGTCCATACAGGAAATGAAAGACAACCTCAAAAAATCAAATATTAGAATAATAGGCCTTCCCGAAGGAGTGGAAAAGGAGACAGGCTTGCAACGAGTGCTCAATGAGATAATACAGGAGAACTTCCAGAATACTGGAAATATAAATCTAGCACAAATCCAGGAAGGACAAAGAACCCCCAGTAGATACGACCCAAACAAATTGTCTCCCAGACATGTGGTCCTCAAGCTACCTTCAAGTGAATACAAGGAAACCATTCTAAGACAAGTAAGAAAAAAGGATAAGATTACTTTCAGGGGAAGGGAAATCAGGATCACAGCCGACCTATCAGAAGAAACGCTCCAAGCAAGGAGAGAATGGGGTAAAACCTATCAAATCCTGAAACAAAACAACTGCCAACCAAGAATAATGTACCCAGCAAAGCTCTCATTTATATTTGAGAATGAAATCAAATACTTCAACAGTAAAGAGAAACTCGAAGAATACATCAACACGAAACCAGCTCTGGAAAATCTCCTCAGGAAGGTGCTAAACCCAGAAAGAAAAAATACAAACCAAAATCAAAGATGGCAAATGGGAAGACCTCCCCACTAAAATCCATACAAGAAAAGTCAACCAATCAAAAACTCTAATAGTCGCAAATACACACTTGCACACTTACACTCATGGCAGCCCAAAACCAATTCCTCTCAATATTATCTCTAAACACAAATGGCTTAAACTCACCAATCAAAAGGCATAGATTAACGGAATGGATCATCAAACAGCACCCAACTATATGTTGCCTACAAGAGACACATCTAACCAGAAAATCCTGTAAGAAATTTAAAGTGAAAGGATGGAAAAAGACATTTCATGCCAATGGACGAGAAAAAAAGGCTGGTGTAGCTGTTCTAATCTCAGATGACCTAGACTTCAAGCTGACAGACATCAAAAAGGACAGAGAAGGACATTATATATTGGTGAAGGGACTGATCCATCAAGAAGTAATTACAATCGTGAACATATATGCACCTAATTCCAATGCGCCTAGCTTCGTGAAGCAACTACTTACAGACTTAAGGGGAGACATAGATACACACACAATAATAGTGGGCGATCTTAACACCCCGCTAACAACTATAGACAGATCAACAAAACAAAAACTCAACAAAGAAACAACAGAGCTCGTACAAACATTAGAACAACTGGACTTGGTAGACATTTATAGAATTTTTTATCCTAAGACCACAGATTATACATTTTTTTCAGCAGTACATGGCACCTTCTCCAGGATCGACCACATGATAGGACACAAAGCAAATCTAAATAACTTCAAAAAGATAGAAATCATACCATGTACCCTCTCAGACCACCACGGAATGAAACTGGAAATCAGCAATTCAAAATGCCCAAGGAAATATAGAAACTCTTGGAGGTTGAACAATATGCTATTGAACGAACAATGGGTCAGGGAAGAAATTAAAGATGAGATCAAAAAATTTATGGGAACCAATGAAAACTCTGATACAACATTCCAAAACTTGTGGGACACTGCCAAAGCAGTGCTACGGGGTAAACTCATCGCAATTGGAGCTCATGTCAAGGCCCAAGAGAGGCGCCAAATACAGGAACTAACCACACACCTCCAGGAATTGGAAAAGCAGCAGCAGATGAGCCCCACACACAACAGGAAACAAGAAATCATCAAAACAAGGGAGGAAATCAACCAGATAGAAATAAAAAAAACCATACACAAAATCAACAAATCAAAAAGCTGGTTTTTTGAAAAGATAAACAAAATAGACACCCCGCTGGCCCGACTGACAAAGAAAAAACAAGAGAAAGCAAGAATTAACAACATCAAAGATGAAAAAGGCAACATAACAACAGACATTACAACCATTAAGAACATAATCAGAAATTACTACAAAGCACTGTACTCCAACAAATCAGAAGACCACCAAGAAATGGAAAAGTTCTTAGACTCACACAACCTGCCAAAACTTAGCCCAGAGGCAACAATCAACCTGAACAAACCCATAACTGAAGCAGAGATTGAATCAGTGATTAAAGACCTCCCAACAAAGAAAAGCCCAGGCCCAGACGGCTTCACTCCAGAATTCTACAAAACATTCCGAACAGAACTAACCCCAATCCTCTACAAACTCTTCAAAACAATAGAAAAGGAAGCAACCCTTCCAAACTCATTCTATGAAGCCAACATTACCTTAATCCCAAAACCGGGCAGAGATCCTACAGAGAAGGAAAACTACAGACCTATCTCTTTGATGAACATTGATGCTAAGATTCTCAACAAAATCCTAGCCAACAGAATTCAAAAACACATCAGACAGATCATTCATCCAGATCAAGTAGGATTCATCCCTGGAATGCAGGGATGGTTCAACATTCGGAAATCCATAAATGTGATACACCACATCCAAAAACTGAAAAACAAGAATCACATGATAGTATCAATAGATGCAGAAAAAGCTTTCGACAAAATCCAGCACAACTTCCTGCTAAAGACCCTAACCAAGGTAGGCATAGATGGAAAAATCCACAACATAATCAAAGCAATATATGAAAAACCCAATGCCAGCATCATACTGAATGGAGAAAAACTGGAACCCTTCCCACTGAGATCTGGAACAAGACAGGGATGTCCACTTTCTCCGCTGCTATTCAACATAGTTCTAGAGGTACTCGCTGAGGCCATAAGACAAGAAAAAGAAATCAAAGGAATCCAAATGGGAAATGAAGAAGTCAAGCTTTCACTATATGCAGATGACATGATTCTTTATATGGAAGAGCCAAAAGGCTCAACACAGAGACTACTAGAACTTATACGAGAGTTCGGTAGAGTGGCAGGGTACAAAATTAATGAACAAAAATCAACAGCCATAGTGTATGCTAACAGCCCCAAGTTGGAAAAAGATCTAACCAGCAAGATACCATTCAAAGTAACAAAGGAAAGCATGAAGTATCTGGGAATTAACCTAACCAAAAATGTTGGAGACCTATTTGAGGAAAACTACAAACTACTTAAAACAGAAATTGAACAAGATCTAGAAAGATGGAGTAACATCCCATGCTCCTGGATAGGTAAAATCAATATCATTAAAATGTCTATACTGCCAAAGGCAATATATACATTCAACGCAATCCCAATCAAATTGCCCAAAACATTCTTCACAGATCTGGAAACAATGATTCAAAGGTTCATCTGGAAACACAAAAAACCACGAATAGCTAGAACCATTCTCAAGAACAGGAAGTTAGCAGGGGGAATCACAGTCCCAGACCTCTGGACATACTATAGGGCAGTGGTTATCAAAACAGCCTGGTACTGGCAAAAAAATAGAGAAGAAGATCAATGGAGCAGAATAGAAACACCAGATGGGAACCCACACAAATACAGCCAAATAATCTTTGACAAAAAGACAAACGACAACCCAGGCAAATGGGAAGGTCTGTTCAATAAATGCTGTTGGGACAACTGGTTGATAGCCTGCAGAAACAAAAAGATAGACCCACATCTCTCACCATATACTAAGATCAAATCCAAATGGATAAAAGATTTAAACCTACATCCAGAAACCTTCAAACTTTTGGAAGAAAATGTTGGAAACACACTGGAACACTTAGGGGTAGGCCCTCACTTCCTAAAAAAGACTCCAGATGCAGTAGAAATCAAGACCAAAATAAACAAGTGGGACCTCATCAAACTAAGAAGCTTCTGTACAGCTAGAGAAACAATCAACAAAGTAAAAAGGCAACCCACAGAATGGGAGAAGATCTTCGCACACGACTTAGGTGATAGAGGGCTGATCTCCAGAATATACAAAGAGCTACAAAACAACCAAAATGTCAAAACAAACAAGCCACTCAAGAAATGGGCACGGGAAATGGGCAAACACTTCACAAAGGAACAAACCCAAATGGCAAATAAACATATGAAAAAATGCTCAAGTTCCCTGGCAATAAGGGAAATCCAAATTAAAACATCAATGAGGTACCACCTGACGCCAGTAAGACTGGCCCACATGAATAAGAGCACCAACAACACTTGTTGGCGAGGTTGCGGGGAAAAGGGAACCCTACTCCACTGCTGGTGGGCTGCAGGCTGGTACAGCCTCTATGGAAATCAGTATGGAGAACATTCAAACAACTCAAATACAACATACCGTATGACCCAGCAATAGCACTCCTAGGAATATATCCAGAACACTTGTTTTATGAGAAACCAACATGCACTCCTATGTTCATAGCAGCACAATCAGTAATTGCAAAAACATGGAAGCAGCCAAAATGCCCATCAACAGAGGATTGGATAAGAAAGCTATGGTTCATCTACTCCATGGAATACTACTCAGCTATTAAAAAAAACAAAATGCAGTTCTTTGTGGCCAAATGGGCCAAACTGGAAACCATAATGCTAAGGGAAATGAGCCAATCCCAAAAGGTTAAATACCACATGTTTGCCTTAATTTGATATGATGTTATGTATAACAAGTTATGTTATGAATGTTATATGTTGTGTATAAACCAAAATTGAAATGTCAATGAGGTGGTCACAGAAGGTGGATAAGAAATCGCATTTACTTTTACCATATTGGTTACTCATTACTATGTCAATTAATTCCATAATGATGTAAATTTTTGCTGATGGTATGTTGGAGCTTTTAATTGATCAGGATGATACTCTGCTGGCTCTGTCTTCAGACCAGAGAGGGTATACCTAAGAAGCCGTTGAACTTGACTAGACAATAAGATGCTGGACTCTATGTTTGGTATATGCTTGCAATGGGGGAATCTCAACTGAACTTGAACTGTGGTTATGCAACAAGGTGGAGGAATCCACCATGGTGGGAGGGTTTGGGGAGGGGTGGGGAGAATCCCAGTACCTATGAAACTGTGTCACAAGATACAATGTAATTAATGAATTTAAAATAAAATTAAAAAAAAAAAAAAAAGAAAATGCACTCAAAGGGCACTAAGCATAGAGTGTGAAAACTGAGTTTCCTTGAGAGCTGCTTGGAAGCCTGATGGTGTGTGAAGTTAGTGAGCCAAATGGAGTTGTTCTCCCACAAGAACCACTCGGCTGATTCTTATTCAATATGCCCTTCACCAACATGCAGTGTTTCCTTGATTGAATTAGCTCTCACACCACTATTTGCGTCTAGAGCCTTTGCATTGAGGGCTATCTGAAAACGGCTGTGGCGCTGAAGTTGCCTGTGAATGTGGAGTTGGTGGCATGTGAAACCCGCATGTGGAGCATTCGTTTGTGTGGGATGCTCTACCAGGTTCATTCCTAGATAATGCACTCAAAGGGCACTAAGCATAGAGTGTGAAAACTGAGTTTCCTTGAGAGCTGCTTGGAAGCCTGATGGTGTGTGAAGTTAGTGAGCCAAATGGAGTTGTTCTCCCACAAGAACCACTCGGCTGATTCTTCTTCAATATGCCCTTTACCAACATGCAGTATTTCCTTGATTGAATCAGCTCTCACACCAATATTTGCGTCTAGAGCCTTTGCATTGAGGGCTATCTGAAAACGGCTGTGGCGCTGAAGTTGCCTGTGAATGTGGAGTTGGTGGCATGTGAAACCCGCATGTGGAGCATTCGTTTGTGTGGGATGCTCTACCAGGTTCATTCCTAGAAAATGCACTCGATAAGAATGGTCAAAGATGGCCGACTGCAGAGAGCTGGTGTAGGGTGGAGTAAGAAAGGAGGGGAGCCGATCCAGCAGAGAAACAGGCCAGGAGGCGCGAAACTGTAGGGAGAAGAGCGAGAAGGTCACTGGAGTTCACTAAAGCAAGAAGATCTACACAGCGTGAAGGAACAGCCGCAAAAAGTAGGAAAGAAAATACAGCACGCCGCGAGAAACCTGGTGAGTCACGATCCCAGGCAGGGGGAAGGCGGCAGAGGCTCAACCGCCCCAGGGAAAACAGAGGCGGCTGGAAGGATAGGCGCCCACACCGACAGGGGCACCAGTCCCCTGGAAGGCAGGAGCCCCCAGAGGAGGCTACTGGACTGATCATTGGGTGCATTATCCCTGCAGAAGTGGAGGAAAAGCTGGGGAGATTTCCCAGAGGCTTGCCTACCCGCTGCTCAGCGGCTCTGGGAGAGTGCAGAGGGAACAGGAGCAGCACTGTGGGACTGGGGCTCAGAGATCCCCATATCGGCTCCAGCTGTGGACTGGCTGCGGGAGAGTCAGTGGATCCTGTTGCTGGACTCACCCTGAGCCCCAGAGGCTGGGCAACGCTCGACAGGGCCTCACGTCCTGGGCAGAGGAGTGGACTAGTGGGGGCACGTCTCACCTAAAGGGCTCTGTGCCTCTCAGAGATCCGCTTCCATCCTTGAGAGAGTGCAGCTGAGGAAGTGGCTTCTTCAGGGCGGAGTCCCCAGCTGGGCTCAGCTAGAGAGGCCAGACCAGAGCGGGAGCGGGCTCAGCTGAACTGGCCGGACAGGTTTTCCCAGCAGGAGCCCGCTCGGAAAGACCTGCCTGTGGTGTTGCAGCCCTCGGTGGAGCAGCACTTCCGAGTTTGGCACTGGGGCCGCGGAGATCTCCAGCCCAGCACAGGCCGGGGTTGGGGATTTTAGGCTCCGAGCAGCAGGAGCCCTTGCTGTGCTAACCTCAAGCCCTGAAGGAGAGTCTCGGCTCAGCACTGAGGCAGAGACCCCCGCTGTATTAGCCTTGTGACCCAAAGCCCAGGCGCGGCTCGGCAGAGTGAATCTGTAGGGAACTGCCTTTGAGAGGGAGCCACAGGGGAAGGGGCCTGGCACTAGGGCTGGCCCACAAAGCCTCCTGACCCAACTCGGGGCTGTGATCTACAGACCCTGAAAGCAGCTGGTGACTCAGGCAGTAAGCCCTGCTGGGCTCAGCCGGAGACCCCAAACCAGAGCCGGCTCAGCTGAATCACCGCTAAAATCTCAAAACAACAAGAAGTAAAAACACAATGAGGAGAAGTATCAGAAAAAGCAATGACCCAGAGGAAAGATCAAGCACTCCCTCCCAATACAACCAAAAACTAATCCCAATATCTGAGATGCAAGATGAAGACATAGAGGAACTATCAGATAAGGACTTTAAGAAGCTAATGATGAAATTCGTCAGAGAGAGTGAAAAGCGCTGGGAAGAGTCTAAGGCATTCGAAAACCATATCACTGCAGAAATAAATCAAGTCAAAAAGGGAATCCTTGATATAGAGAACAAAATTGAAAGCCTAACCAACAGAATGAACACAGCAGAAGACAGAATATCAGAATTGGAAGACAATCAGAATGAAAGGCAGCAGCTCATCAAACAGATGGAGACAAATCTAGAGAAAGCCAATAGGTCCATACAGGAAATGAAAGACAACCTCAAAAAATCAAATATTAGAATAATAGGCCTTCCCGAAGGAGTGGAAAAGGAGACAGGCTTGCAACGAGTGCTCAATGAGATAATACAGGAGAACTTCCAGAATACTGGAAATATAAATCTAGCACAAATCCAGGAAGGACAAAGAACCCCCAGTAGATACGACCCAAACAAATTGTCTCCCAGACATGTGGTCCTCAAGCTACCTTCAAGTGAATACAAGGAAACCATTCTAAGACAAGTAAGAAAAAAGGATAAGATTACTTTCAGGGGAAGGGAAATCAGGATCACAGCCGACCTATCAGAAGAAACGCTCCAAGCAAGGAGAGAATGGGGTAAAACCTATCAAATCCTGAAACAAAACAACTGCCAACCAAGAATAATGTACCCAGCAAAGCTCTCATTTATATTTGAGAATGAAATCAAATACTTCAACAGTAAAGAGAAACTCGAAGAATACATCAACACGAAACCAGCTCTGGAAAATCTCCTCAGGAAGGTGCTAAACCCAGAAAGAAAAAATACAAACCAAAATCAAAGATGGCAAATGGGAAGACCTCCCCACTAAAATCCATACAAGAAAAGTCAACCAATCAAAAACTCTAATAGTCGCAAATACACACTTGCACACTTACACTCATGGCAGCCCAAAACCAATTCCTCTCAATATTATCTCTAAACACAAATGGCTTAAACTCACCAATCAAAAGGCATAGATTAACGGAATGGATCATCAAACAGCACCCAACTATATGTTGCCTACAAGAGACACATCTAACCAGAAAATCCTGTAAGAAATTTAAAGTGAAAGGATGGAAAAAGACATTTCATGCCAATGGACGAGAAAAAAAGGCTGGTGTAGCTGTTCTAATCTCAGATGACCTAGACTTCAAGCTGACAGACATCAAAAAGGACAGAGAAGGACATTATATATTGGTGAAGGGACTGATCCATCAAGAAGTAATTACAATCGTGAACATATATGCACCTAATTCCAATGCGCCTAGCTTCGTGAAGCAACTACTTACAGACTTAAGGGGAGACATAGATACACACACAATAATAGTGGGCGATCTTAACACCCCGCTAACAACTATAGACAGATCAACAAAACAAAAACTCAACAAAGAAACAACAGAGCTCGTACAAACATTAGAACAACTGGACTTGGTAGACATTTATAGAATTTTTTATCCTAAGACCACAGATTATACATTTTTTTCAGCAGTACATGGCACCTTCTCCAGGATCGACCACATGATAGGACACAAAGCAAATCTAAATAACTTCAAAAAGATAGAAATCATACCATGTACCCTCTCAGACCACCACGGAATGAAACTGGAAATCAGCAATTCAAAATGCCCAAGGAAATATAGAAACTCTTGGAGGTTGAACAATATGCTATTGAACGAACAATGGGTCAGGGAAGAAATTAAAGATGAGATCAAAAAATTTATGGGAACCAATGAAAACTCTGATACAACATTCCAAAACTTGTGGGACACTGCCAAAGCAGTGCTACGGGGTAAACTCATCGCAATTGGAGCTCATGTCAAGGCCCAAGAGAGGCGCCAAATACAGGAACTAACCACACACCTCCAGGAATTGGAAAAGCAGCAGCAGATGAGCCCCACACACAACAGGAAACAAGAAATCATCAAAACAAGGGAGGAAATCAACCAGATAGAAATAAAAAAAACCATACACAAAATCAACAAATCAAAAAGCTGGTTTTTTGAAAAGATAAACAAAATAGACACCCCGCTGGCCCGACTGACAAAGAAAAAACAAGAGAAAGCAAGAATTAACAACATCAAAGATGAAAAAGGCAACATAACAACAGACATTACAACCATTAAGAACATAATCAGAAATTACTACAAAGCACTGTACTCCAACAAATCAGAAGACCACCAAGAAATGGAAAAGTTCTTAGACTCACACAACCTGCCAAAACTTAGCCCAGAGGCAACAATCAACCTGAACAAACCCATAACTGAAGCAGAGATTGAATCAGTGATTAAAGACCTCCCAACAAAGAAAAGCCCAGGCCCAGACGGCTTCACTCCAGAATTCTACAAAACATTCCGAACAGAACTAACCCCAATCCTCTACAAACTCTTCAAAACAATAGAAAAGGAAGCAACCCTTCCAAACTCATTCTATGAAGCCAACATTACCTTAATCCCAAAACCGGGCAGAGATCCTACAGAGAAGGAAAACTACAGACCTATCTCTTTGATGAACATTGATGCTAAGATTCTCAACAAAATCCTAGCCAACAGAATTCAAAAACACATCAGACAGATCATTCATCCAGATCAAGTAGGATTCATCCCTGGAATGCAGGGATGGTTCAACATTCGGAAATCCATAAATGTGATACACCACATCCAAAAACTGAAAAACAAGAATCACATGATAGTATCAATAGATGCAGAAAAAGCTTTCGACAAAATCCAGCACAACTTCCTGCTAAAGACCCTAACCAAGGTAGGCATAGATGGAAAAATCCACAACATAATCAAAGCAATATATGAAAAACCCAATGCCAGCATCATACTGAATGGAGAAAAACTGGAACCCTTCCCACTGAGATCTGGAACAAGACAGGGATGTCCACTTTCTCCGCTGCTATTCAACATAGTTCTAGAGGTACTCGCTGAGGCCATAAGACAAGAAAAAGAAATCAAAGGAATCCAAATGGGAAATGAAGAAGTCAAGCTTTCACTATATGCAGATGACATGATTCTTTATATGGAAGAGCCAAAAGGCTCAACACAGAGACTACTAGAACTTATACGAGAGTTCGGTAGAGTGGCAGGGTACAAAATTAATGAACAAAAATCAACAGCCATAGTGTATGCTAACAGCCCCAAGTTGGAAAAAGATCTAACCAGCAAGATACCATTCAAAGTAACAAAGGAAAGCATGAAGTATCTGGGAATTAACCTAACCAAAAATGTTGGAGACCTATTTGAGGAAAACTACAAACTACTTAAAAAAGAAATTGAACAAGATCTAGAAAGATGGAGTAACATCCCATGCTCCTGGATAGGTAAAATCAATATCATTAAAATGTCTATACTGCCAAAGGCAATATATACATTCAACGCAATCCCAATCAAATTGCCCAAAACATTCTTCACAGATCTGGAAACAATGATTCAAAGGTTCATCTGGAAACACAAAAAACCACGAATAGCTAGAACCATTCTCAAGAACAGGAAGTTAGCAGGGGGAATCACAGTCCCAGACCTCTGGACATACTATAGGGCAGTGGTTATCAAAACAGCCTGGTACTGGCAAAAAAATAGAGAAGAAGATCAATGGAGCAGAATAGAAACACCAGATGGGAACCCACACAAATACAGCCAAATAATCTTTGACAAAAAGACAAACGACAACCCAGGCAAATGGGAAGGTCTGTTCAATAAATGCTGTTGGGACAACTGGTTGATAGCCTGCAGAAACAAAAAGATAGACCCACATCTCTCACCATATACTAAGATCAAATCCAAATGGATAAAAGATTTAAACCTACATCCAGAAACCTTCAAACTTTTGGAAGAAAATGTTGGAAACACACTGGAACACTTAGGGGTAGGCCCTCACTTCCTAAAAAAGACTCCAGATGCAGTAGAAATCAAGACCAAAATAAACAAGTGGGACCTCATCAAACTAAGAAGCTTCTGTACAGCTAGAGAAACAATCAACAAAGTAAAAAGGCAACCCACAGAATGGGAGAAGATCTTCGCACACGACTTAGGTGATAGAGGGCTGATCTCCAGAATATACAAAGAGCTACAAAACAACCAAAATGTCAAAACAAACAAGCCACTCAAGAAATGGGCACGGGAAATGGGCAAACACTTCACAAAGGAACAAACCCAAATGGCAAATAAACATATGAAAAAATGCTCAAGTTCCCTGGCAATAAGGGAAATCCAAATTAAAACATCAATGAGGTACCACCTGACGCCAGTAAGACTGGCCCACATGAATAAGAGCACCAACAACACTTGTTGGCGAGGTTGCGGGGAAAAGGGAACCCTACTCCACTGCTGGTGGGGCTGCAGGCTGGTACAGCCTCTATGGAAATCAGTATGGAGAACATTCAAACAACTCAAATACAACATACCGTATGACCCAGCAATAGCACTCCTAGGAATATATCCAGAACACTTGTTTTATGAGAAACCAACATGCACTCCTATGTTCATAGCAGCACAATCAGTAATTGCAAAAACATGGAAGCAGCCAAAATGCCCATCAACAGAGGATTGGATAAGAAAGCTATGGTTCATCTACTCCATGGAATACTACTCAGCTATTAAACAAAACAAAATGCAGTTCTTTGTGGCCAAATGGGCCAAACTGGAAACCATAATGCTAAGGGAAATGAGCCAATCCCAAAAGGTTAAATACCACATGTTTGCCTTAATTTAAGATGACACGATGTTATGTATAACAAGTTATGTTATGAATGTTATATGTTGTGTATAAACCTAAATTGAAATGTCAATGAGGTGGTCACAGAAGGTGGATAAGAAATCGCATTTACTTTTACCATATTGGTTACTCGTTACTATGTCAATTAATTCCATAATGATGTAAATTTTTGCTGATGGTATGTTGGAGCTTTTAATTGATCGGGATGATACTCTGCTGGCTCTGTCTTCAGACCAGAGAGTGTATACCTAAGAAGCCGTTGAACTTATCTGGACAATAAGATGCTGGACTCGATGTTTGGTATATGCTTGCAATGGGGGAATCTCAACTGAACTTGAACTGTGGTTATGCAACAAGGTGGAGGAATCCACCATGGTGGGAGGGTTTGGGGAGGGGTGGGGAGAATCCCAGTACCTATGAAACTGTGTCACAAGATACAATGTAATTAATGAATTTAAAATAAAATTAAAAAAAAAAAAAAAAGAAAATGCACTCAAAGGGCACTAAGCATAGAGTGTGAAAACTGAGTTTCCTTGAGAGCTGCTTGGAAGCCTGATGGTGTGTGAAGTTAGTGAGCCAAATGGAGTTGTTCTCCCACAAGAACCACTCGGCTGATTCTTCTTCAATATGCCCTTCACCAACATGCAGTGTTTCCTTGATTGAATTAGCTCTCACACCAATATTTGCGTCTAGAGCCTTTGCATTGAGGGCTATCTGAAAACGGCTGTGGTGCTGAAGTTGCCTGTGCATGTGGAGTTGATGGCATGTGAAACCCGCATGTGGAGCATTCGTTTGTGTGGGATGCTCACCAAGCTTCATTTCAGTCCGAGGCACTCAAAGGGAACTAAGCATAGAGTGTGAAAACTGAGTTTCCTTGAGAGCTGCTTGGAAGCCTGATGGTGTGTGAAGTTAGTGAGCCAAATGGAGTTGTTCTCCCACAAGAACCACTCAGCTGATTCTTATAAATATGCCCTTCACCAACATGCAGTATTTCCTTGATTGAATTAGCTCTCACACCAATATTTGCGTCTAGAGCCTTTGCATTGAGGGCTATCTGAAAACGGCTGTGGCTCTGAAGTTGCCTGTGAATGTGGAGTTGGTGGCATGTGAAACCCGCATGTGGAGCATTCGTTTGTGTGGGATGCTCTACCAGGGTCATTCCTAGATAATGCACTCAAAGGGCACTAAGCATAGAGTGTGAAAACTGAGTTTCCTTGAGAGCTGCTTGGAAGCCTGATGGTGTGTGAAGTTAGTGAGCCAAATGGAGTTGTTCTCCCACAAGAACCACTCAGCTGATTCTTCTTCAATATGCCCTTCACCAACATGCAGTGTTTCCTTGATTGAATTAGCTCTCACACCACTATTTGCGTCTAGAGCCTTTACATTGAGGGCTATCTGAAAACGGCTGTGGCGCTGAAGTTGCCTGTGAATGTGGAGTTGGTGGCATGTGAAACCCGCATGTGGAGCAGTCGTTTGTGTGGGATGCTCTACCGGGGTCATTCCTAGATAATGCACTCAAAGGGCACTAAGCATAGAGTGTGAAAACTGAGTTTCCTTGAGAGCTGCTTGGAAGCCTGATGGTGTGTGAAGTTAGTGAGGCAAATGGAGTTGTTCTCCCACAAGAACCACTCGGCTGATTCTTCTTCAATATGCCCTTCACCAACATGCAGTAATTCCTTGATTGAATTAGCTCTCACACCAATATTTGCGTCTAGAGCCTTTGCATTGAGGGCTATCTGAAAACGGCTGTGGCGCTGAAGTTGCCTGTGAATGTGGAGTTGGTGGCATGTGAAACCCGCATGTGGAGCATTCGTTTGTGTGGGATGCTCTACCAGGTTCATTCCTAGAAAATGCACTCGATAAGAATGGTCAAAGATGGCCGACTGCAGAGAGCTGGTGTAGGGTGGAGTAAGAAAGGAGGGGAGCCGATCCAGCAGAGAAACAGGCCAGGAGGCGCGAAACTGTAGGGAGAAGAGCGAGAAGGTCACTGGAGTTCACTAAAGCAAGAAGATCTACACAGCGTGAAGGAACAGCCGCAAAAAGTAGGAAAGAAAATACAGCACGCCGCGAGAAACCTGGTGAGTCACGATCCCAGGCAGGGGGAAGGCGGCAGAGGCTCAACCGCCCCAGGGAAAACAGAGGCGGCTGGAAGGATAGGCGCCCACACCGACAGGGGCACCAGTCCCCTGGAAGGCAGGAGCCCCCAGAGGAGGCTACTGGACTGATCATTGGGTGCATTATCCCTGCAGAAGTGGAGGAAAAGCTGGGGAGATTTCCCAGAGGCTTGCCTACCCGCTGCTCAGCGGCTCTGGGAGAGTGCAGAGGGAACAGGAGCAGCACTGTGGGACTGGGGCTCAGAGATCCCCATATTGGCTCCAGCTGTGGACTGGCTGCGGGAGAGTCAGTGGATCCTGTTGCTGGACTCGCCCTGAGCCCCAGAGGCTGGGCAACGCTCGACAGGGCCTCACGTCCTGGGCAGAGGAGCGGACTAGTGGGGGCACGTCTCACCTAAAGGGCTCTGTGCCTCTCAGAGATCCGCTTCCATCCTTGAGAGAGTGCAGCTGAGGAAGTGGCTTCTTCAGGGCGGAGTCCCCAGCTGGGCTCAGCTAGAGAGGCCAGACCAGAGCGGGAGCGGGCTCAGCTGAACTGGCCGGACAGGTTTTCCCAGCAGGAGCCCGCTCGGAAAGACCTGCCTGTGGTGTTGCAGCCCTCGGCGGAGCAGCGCTTCCAGTTTGGCACTGGGGCCGCGGAGATCTCCAGCCCAGCACAGGCCGGGGTTGGGGATTTTAGGCTCCGAGCAGCAGGAGCCCTTGCTGTGCTAACCTCAAGCCCTGAAGGAGAGTCTCGGCTCAGCACTGAGGCAGAGACCCCCGCTGTATTAGCCTTGTGACCCAAAGCCCAGGCGCGGCTCGGCAGAGTGAATCTGTAGGGCACTGCCTTTGAGAGGGAGCCACAGGGGAAGGGGCCTGGCACTAGGGCTGGCCCACAAAGCCTCCTGACCCAACTCGGGGCTGTGATCTACAGACCCTGAAAGCAGCTGGTGACTCAGGCAGTAAGCCCTGCTGGGCTCAGCCGGAGACCCCAAACCAGAGCCGGCTCAGCTGAATCACCGCTAAAATCTCAAAACAACAAGAAGTAAAAACACAATGAGGAGAAGTATCAGAAAAAGCAATGACCCAGAGGAAAGATCAAGCACTCCCTCCCAATACAACCAAAAACTAATCCCAATATCTGAGATGCAAGATGAAGACATAGAGGAACTATCAGATAAGGACTTTAAGAAGCTAATGATGAAATTCGTCAGAGAGAGTGAAAAGCGCTGGGAAGAGTCTAAGGCATTCGAAAACCATATCACTGCAGAAATAAATCAAGTCAAAAAGGGAATCCTTGATATAGAGAACAAAATTGAAAGCCTAACCAACAGAATGAACACAGCAGAAGACAGAATATCAGAATTGGAAGACAATCAGAATGAAAGGCAGCAGCTCATCAAACAGATGGAGACAAATCTAGAGAAAGCCAATAGGTCCATACAGGAAATGAAAGACAACCTCAAAAAATCAAATATTAGAATAATAGGCCTTCCCGAAGGAGTGGAAAAGGAGACAGGCTTGCAACGAGTGCTCAATGAGATAATACAGGAGAACTTCCAGAATACTGGAAATATAAATCTAGCACAAATCCAGGAAGGACAAAGAACCCCCAGTAGATACGACCCAAACAAATTGTCTCCCAGACATGTGGTCCTCAAGCTACCTTCAAGTGAATACAAGGAAACCATTCTAAGACAAGTAAGAAAAAAGGATAAGATTACTTTCAGGGGAAGGGAAATCAGGATCACAGCCGACCTATCAGAAGAAACGCTCCAAGCAAGGAGAGAATGGGGTAAAACCTATCAAATCCTGAAACAAAACAACTGCCAACCAAGAATAATGTACCCAGCAAAGCTCTCATTTATATTTGAGAATGAAATCAAATACTTCAACAGTAAAGAGAAACTCGAAGAATACATCAACACGAAACCAGCTCTGGAAAATCTCCTCAGGAAGGTGCTAAACCCAGAAAGAAAAAATACAAACCAAAATCAAAGATGGCAAATGGGAAGACCTCCCCACTAAAATCCATACAAGAAAAGTCAACCAATCAAAAACTCTAATAGTCGCAAATACACACTTGCACACTTACACTCATGGCAGCCCAAAACCAATTCCTCTCAATATTATCTCTAAACACAAATGGCTTAAACTCACCAATCAAAAGGCATAGATTAACGGAATGGATCATCAAACAGCACCCAACTATATGTTGCCTACAAGAGACACATCTAACCAGAAAATCCTGTAAGAAATTTAAAGTGAAAGGATGGAAAAAGACATTTCATGCCAATGGACGAGAAAAAAAGGCTGGTGTAGCTGTTCTAATCTCAGATGACCTAGACTTCAAGCTGACAGACATCAAAAAGGACAGAGAAGGACATTATATATTGGTGAAGGGACTGATCCATCAAGAAGTAATTACAATCGTGAACATATATGCACCTAATTCCAATGCGCCTAGCTTCGTGAAGCAACTACTTACAGACTTAAGGGGAGACATAGATACACACACAATAATAGTGGGCGATCTTAACACCCCGCTAACAACTATAGACAGATCAACAAAACAAAAACTCAACAAAGAAACAACAGAGCTCGTACAAACATTAGAACAACTGGACTTGGTAGACATTTATAGAATTTTTTATCCTAAGACCACAGATTATACATTTTTTTCAGCAGTACATGGCACCTTCTCCAGGATCGACCACATGATAGGACACAAAGCAAATCTAAATAACTTCAAAAAGATAGAAATCATACCATGTACCCTCTCAGACCACCACGGAATGAAACTGGAAATCAGCAATTCAAAATGCCCAAGGAAATATAGAAACTCTTGGAGGTTGAACAATATGCTATTGAACGAACAATGGGTCAGGGAAGAAATTAAAGATGAGATCAAAAAATTTATGGGAACCAATGAAAACTCTGATACAACATTCCAAAACTTGTGGGACACTGCCAAAGCAGTGCTACGGGGTAAACTCATCGCAATTGGAGCTCATGTCAAGGCCCAAGAGAGGCGCCAAATACAGGAACTAACCACACACCTCCAGGAATTGGAAAAGCAGCAGCAGATGAGCCCCACACACAACAGGAAACAAGAAATCATCAAAACAAGGGAGGAAATCAACCAGATAGAAATAAAAAAAACCATACACAAAATCAACAAATCAAAAAGCTGGTTTTTTGAAAAGATAAACAAAATAGACACCCCGCTGGCCCGACTGACAAAGAAAAAACAAGAGAAAGCAAGAATTAACAACATCAAAGATGAAAAAGGCAACATAACAACAGACATTACAACCATTAAGAACATAATCAGAAATTACTACAAAGCACTGTACTCCAACAAATCAGAAGACCACCAAGAAATGGAAAAGTTCTTAGACTCACACAACCTGCCAAAACTTAGCCCAGAGGCAACAATCAACCTGAACAAACCCATAACTGAAGCAGAGATTGAATCAGTGATTAAAGACCTCCCAACAAAGAAAAGCCCAGGCCCAGACGGCTTCACTCCAGAATTCTACAAAACATTCCGAACAGAACTAACCCCAATCCTCTACAAACTCTTCAAAACAATAGAAAAGGAAGCAACCCTTCCAAACTCATTCTATGAAGCCAACATTACCTTAATCCCAAAACCGGGCAGAGATCCTACAGAGAAGGAAAACTACAGACCTATCTCTTTGATGAACATTGATGCTAAGATTCTCAACAAAATCCTAGCCAACAGAATTCAAAAACACATCAGACAGATCATTCATCCAGATCAAGTAGGATTCATCCCTGGAATGCAGGGATGGTTCAACATTCGGAAATCCATAAATGTGATACACCACATCCAAAAACTGAAAAACAAGAATCACATGATAGTATCAATAGATGCAGAAAAAGCTTTCGACAAAATCCAGCACAACTTCCTGCTAAAGACCCTAACCAAGGTAGGCATAGATGGAAAAATCCACAACATAATCAAAGCAATATATGAAAAACCCAATGCCAGCATCATACTGAATGGAGAAAAACTGGAACCCTTCCCACTGAGATCTGGAACAAGACAGGGATGTCCACTTTCTCCGCTGCTATTCAACATAGTTCTAGAGGTACTCGCTGAGGCCATAAGACAAGAAAAAGAAATCAAAGGAATCCAAATGGGAAATGAAGAAGTCAAGCTTTCACTATATGCAGATGACATGATTCTTTATATGGAAGAGCCAAAAGGCTCAACACAGAGACTACTAGAACTTATACGAGAGTTCGGTAGAGTGGCAGGGTACAAAATTAATGAACAAAAATCAACAGCCATAGTGTATGCTAACAGCCCCAAGTTGGAAAAAGATCTAACCAGCAAGATACCATTCAAAGTAACAAAGGAAAGCATGAAGTATCTGGGAATTAACCTAACCAAAAATGTTGGAGACCTATTTGAGGAAAACTACAAACTACTTAAAACAGAAATTGAACAAGATCTAGAAAGATGGAGTAACATCCCATGCTCCTGGATAGGTAAAATCAATATCATTAAAATGTCTATACTGCCAAAGGCAATATATACATTCAACGCAATCCCAATCAAATTGCCCAAAACATTCTTCACAGATCTGGAAACAATGATTCAAAGGTTCATCTGGAAACACAAAAAACCACGAATAGCTAGAACCATTCTCAAGAACAGGAAGTTAGCAGGGGGAATCACAGTCCCAGACCTCTGGACATACTATAGGGCAGTGGTTATCAAAACAGCCTGGTACTGGCAAAAAAATAGAGAAGAAGATCAATGGAGCAGAATAGAAACACCAGATGGGAACCCACACAAATACAGCCAAATAATCTTTGACAAAAAGACAAACGACAACCCAGGCAAATGGGAAGGTCTGTTCAATAAATGCTGTTGGGACAACTGGTTGATAGCCTGCAGAAACAAAAAGATAGACCCACATCTCTCACCATATACTAAGATCAAATCCAAATGGATAAAAGATTTAAACCTACATCCAGAAACCTTCAAACTTTTGGAAGAAAATGTTGGAAACACACTGGAACACTTAGGGGTAGGCCCTCACTTCCTAAAAAAGACTCCAGATGCAGTAGAAATCAAGACCAAAATAAACAAGTGGGACCTCATCAAACTAAGAAGCTTCTGTACAGCTAGAGAAACAATCAACAAAGTAAAAAGGCAACCCACAGAATGGGAGAAGATCTTCGCACACGACTTAGGTGATAGAGGGCTGATCTCCAGAATATACAAAGAGCTACAAAACAACCAAAATGTCAAAACAAACAAGCCACTCAAGAAATGGGCACGGGAAATGGGCAAACACTTCACAAAGGAACAAACCCAAATGGCAAATAAACATATGAAAAAATGCTCAAGTTCCCTGGCAATAAGGGAAATCCAAATTAAAACATCAATGAGGTACCACCTGACGCCAGTAAGACTGGCCCACATGAATAAGAGCACCAACAACACTTGTTGGCGAGGTTGCGGGGAAAAGGGAACCCTACTCCACTGCTGGTGGGCTGCAGGCTGGTACAGCCTCTATGGAAATCAGTATGGAGAACATTCAAACAACTCAAATACAACATACCGTATGACCCAGCAATAGCACTCCTAGGAATATATCCAGAACACTTGTTTTATGAGAAACCAACATGCACTCCTATGTTCATAGCAGCACAATCAGTAATTGCAAAAACATGGAAGCAGCCAAAATGCCCATCAACAGAGGATTGGATAAGAAAGCTATGGTTCATCTACTCCATGGAATACTACTCAGCTATTAAACAAAACAAAATGCAGTTCTTTGTGGCCAAATGGGCCAAACTGGAAACCATAATGCTAAGGGAAATGAGCCAATCCCAAAAGGTTAAATACCACATGTTTGCCTTAATTTGATATGATGTTATGTATAACAAGTTATGTTATGAATGTTATATGTTGTGTATAAACCAAAATTGAAATGTCAATGAGGTGGTCACAGAAGGTGGATAAGAAATCGCATTTACTTTTACCATATTGGTTACTCATTACTATGTCAATTAATTCCATAATGATGTAAATTTTTGCTGATGGTATGTTGGAGCTTTTAATTGATCGGGATGATACTCTGCTGGCTCTGTCTTCAGACCAGAGAGGGTATACCTAAGAAGCCGTTGAACTTGACTAGACAATAAGATGCTGGACTCTATGTTTGGTATATGCTTGCAATGGGGAATCTCAACTGAACTTGAACTGTGGTTATGCAACAAGGTGGAGGAATCCACCATGGTGGGAGGGTTTGGGGAGGGGTGGGGAGAATCCCAGTACCTATGAAACTGTGTCACAAGATACAATGTAATTAATGAATTTAAAATAAAATTAAAAAAAAAAAAGAAAATGCACTCAAAGGGCACTAAGCATAGAGTGTGAAAACTGAGTTTCCTTGAGAGCTGCTTGGAAGCCTGATGGTGTGTGAAGTTAGTGAGCCAAATGGAGTTGTTCTCCCACAAGAACCACTCGGCTGATTCTTATTCAATATGCCCTTCACCAACATGCAGTGTTTCCTTGATTGAATTAGCTCTCACACCACTATTTGCGTCTAGAGCCTTTGCATTGAGGGCTATCTGAAAACGGCTGTGGCGCTGAAGTTGCCTGTGAATGTGGAGTTGGTGGCATGTGAAACCCGCATGTGGAGCATTCGTTTGTGTGGGATGCTCTACCAGGTTCATTCCTAGATAATGCACTCAAAGGGCACTAAGCATAGAGTGTGAAAACTGAGTTTCCTTGAGAGCTGCTTGGAAGCCTGATGGTGTGTGAAGTTAGTGAGCCAAATGGAGTTGTTCTCCCACAAGAACCACTCGGCTGATTCTTCTTCAATATGCCCTTCACCAACATGCAGTGTTTCCTTGATTGAATTAGCTCTCACACCAATATTTGCGTCTAGAGCCTTTACATTGAGGGCTATCTGAAAACGGCTGTGGCGCTGAAGTTGCCTGTGAATGGGGAGTTGGTGGCATGTGAAACCCGAATGTGGAGCAGTCGTTTGTGTGGGATGCTCTACCGGGGTCATTCCTAGATAATGCACTCAAAGGGCACTAAGCATAGAGTGTGAAAACTGAGTTTCCTTGAGAGCTGCTTGGAAGCCTGATGGTGTGTGAATTAGTGAGGCAAATGGAGTTGTTCTCCCACAAGAACCACTCAGCTGATTCTTCTTCAATATGCCCTTTACCAACATGCAGTATTTCCTTGATTGAATCAGCTCTCACACCAATATTTGCGTCTAGAGCCTTTGCATTGAGGGCTATCTGAAAACGGCTGTGGCGCTGAAGTTGCCTGTGAATGTGGAGTTGGTGGCATGTGAAACCCGCATGTGGAGCATTCGTTTGTGTGGGATGCTCTACCAGGTTCATTCCTAGAAAATGCACTCGATAAGAATGGTCAAAGATGGCCGACTGCAGAGAGCTGGTGTAGGGTGGAGTAAGAAAGGAGGGGAGCCGATCCAGCAGAGAAACAGGCCAGGAGGCGCGAAACTGTAGGGAGAAGAGCGAGAAGGTCACTGGAGTTCACTAAAGCAAGAAGATCTACACAGCGTGAAGGAACAGCCGCAAAAAGTAGGAAAGAAAATACAGCACGCCGCGAGAAACCTGGTGAGTCACGATCCCAGGCAGGGGGAAGGCGGCAGAGGCTCAACCGCCCCAGGGAAAACAGAGGCGGCTGGAAGGATAGGCGCCCACACCGACAGGGGCACCAGTCCCCTGGAAGGCAGGAGCCCCCAGAGGAGGCTACTGGACTGATCATTGGGTGCATTATCCCTGCAGAAGTGGAGGAAAAGCTGGGGAGATTTCCCAGAGGCTTGCCTACCCGCTGCTCAGCGGCTCTGGGAGAGTGCAGAGGGAACAGGAGCAGCACTGTGGGACTGGGGCTCAGAGATCCCCATATCGGCTCCAGCTGTGGACTGGCTGCGGGAGAGTCAGTGGATCCTGTTGCTGGACTCACCCTGAGCCCCAGAGGCTGGGCAACGCTCGACAGGGCCTCACGTCCTGGGCAGAGGAGTGGACTAGTGGGGGCACGTCTCACCTAAAGGGCTCTGTGCCTCTCAGAGATCCGCTTCCATCCTTGAGAGAGTGCAGCTGAGGAAGTGGCTTCTTCAGGGCGGAGTCCCCAGCTGGGCTCAGCTAGAGAGGCCAGACCAGAGCGGGAGCGGGCTCAGCTGAACTGGCCGGACAGGTTTTCCCAGCAGGAGCCCGCTCGGAAAGACCTGCCTGTGGTGTTGCAGCCCTCGGTGGAGCAGCACTTCCGAGTTTGGCACTGGGGCCGCGGAGATCTCCAGCCCAGCACAGGCCGGGGTTGGGGATTTTAGGCTCCGAGCAGCAGGAGCCCTTGCTGTGCTAACCTCAAGCCCTGAAGGAGAGTCTCGGCTCAGCACTGAGGCAGAGACCCCCGCTGTATTAGCCTTGTGACCCAAAGCCCAGGCGCGGCTCGGCAGAGTGAATCTGTAGGGAACTGCCTTTGAGAGGGAGCCACAGGGGAAGGGGCCTGGCACTAGGGCTGGCCCACAAAGCCTCCTGACCCAACTCGGGGCTGTGATCTACAGACCCTGAAAGCAGCTGGTGACTCAGGCAGTAAGCCCTGCTGGGCTCAGCCGGAGACCCCAAACCAGAGCCGGCTCAGCTGAATCACCGCTAAAATCTCAAAACAACAAGAAGTAAAAACACAATGAGGAGAAGTATCAGAAAAAGCAATGACCCAGAGGAAAGATCAAGCACTCCCTCCCAATACAACCAAAAACTAATCCCAATATCTGAGATGCAAGATGAAGACATAGAGGAACTATCAGATAAGGACTTTAAGAAGCTAATGATGAAATTCGTCAGAGAGAGTGAAAAGCGCTGGGAAGAGTCTAAGGCATTCGAAAACCATATCACTGCAGAAATAAATCAAGTCAAAAAGGGAATCCTTGATATAGAGAACAAAATTGAAAGCCTAACCAACAGAATGAACACAGCAGAAGACAGAATATCAGAATTGGAAGACAATCAGAATGAAAGGCAGCAGCTCATCAAACAGATGGAGACAAATCTAGAGAAAGCCAATAGGTCCATACAGGAAATGAAAGACAACCTCAAAAAATCAAATATTAGAATAATAGGCCTTCCCGAAGGAGTGGAAAAGGAGACAGGCTTGCAACGAGTGCTCAATGAGATAATACAGGAGAACTTCCAGAATACTGGAAATATAAATCTAGCACAAATCCAGGAAGGACAAAGAACCCCCAGTAGATACGACCCAAACAAATTGTCTCCCAGACATGTGGTCCTCAAGCTACCTTCAAGTGAATACAAGGAAACCATTCTAAGACAAGTAAGAAAAAAGGATAAGATTACTTTCAGGGGAAGGGAAATCAGGATCACAGCCGACCTATCAGAAGAAACGCTCCAAGCAAGGAGAGAATGGGGTAAAACCTATCAAATCCTGAAACAAAACAACTGCCAACCAAGAATAATGTACCCAGCAAAGCTCTCATTTATATTTGAGAATGAAATCAAATACTTCAACAGTAAAGAGAAACTCGAAGAATACATCAACACGAAACCAGCTCTGGAAAATCTCCTCAGGAAGGTGCTAAACCCAGAAAGAAAAAATACAAACCAAAATCAAAGATGGCAAATGGGAAGACCTCCCCACTAAAATCCATACAAGAAAAGTCAACCAATCAAAAACTCTAATAGTCGCAAATACACACTTGCACACTTACACTCATGGCAGCCCAAAACCAATTCCTCTCAATATTATCTCTAAACACAAATGGCTTAAACTCACCAATCAAAAGGCATAGATTAACGGAATGGATCATCAAACAGCACCCAACTATATGTTGCCTACAAGAGACACATCTAACCAGAAAATCCTGTAAGAAATTTAAAGTGAAAGGATGGAAAAAGACATTTCATGCCAATGGACGAGAAAAAAAGGCTGGTGTAGCTGTTCTAATCTCAGATGACCTAGACTTCAAGCTGACAGACATCAAAAAGGACAGAGAAGGACATTATATATTGGTGAAGGGACTGATCCATCAAGAAGTAATTACAATCGTGAACATATATGCACCTAATTCCAATGCGCCTAGCTTCGTGAAGCAACTACTTACAGACTTAAGGGGAGACATAGATACACACACAATAATAGTGGGCGATCTTAACACCCCGCTAACAACTATAGACAGATCAACAAAACAAAAACTCAACAAAGAAACAACAGAGCTCGTACAAACATTAGAACAACTGGACTTGGTAGACATTTATAGAATTTTTTATCCTAAGACCACAGATTATACATTTTTTTCAGCAGTACATGGCACCTTCTCCAGGATCGACCACATGATAGGACACAAAGCAAATCTAAATAACTTCAAAAAGATAGAAATCATACCATGTACCCTCTCAGACCACCACGGAATGAAACTGGAAATCAGCAATTCAAAATGCCCAAGGAAATATAGAAACTCTTGGAGGTTGAACAATATGCTATTGAACGAACAATGGGTCAGGGAAGAAATTAAAGATGAGATCAAAAAATTTATGGGAACCAATGAAAACTCTGATACAACATTCCAAAACTTGTGGGACACTGCCAAAGCAGTGCTACGGGGTAAACTCATCGCAATTGGAGCTCATGTCAAGGCCCAAGAGAGGCGCCAAATACAGGAACTAACCACACACCTCCAGGAATTGGAAAAGCAGCAGCAGATGAGCCCCACACACAACAGGAAACAAGAAATCATCAAAACAAGGGAGGAAATCAACCAGATAGAAATAAAAAAAACCATACACAAAATCAACAAATCAAAAAGCTGGTTTTTTGAAAAGATAAACAAAATAGACACCCCGCTGGCCCGACTGACAAAGAAAAAACAAGAGAAAGCAAGAATTAACAACATCAAAGATGAAAAAGGCAACATAACAACAGACATTACAACCATTAAGAACATAATCAGAAATTACTACAAAGCACTGTACTCCAACAAATCAGAAGACCACCAAGAAATGGAAAAGTTCTTAGACTCACACAACCTGCCAAAACTTAGCCCAGAGGCAACAATCAACCTGAACAAACCCATAACTGAAGCAGAGATTGAATCAGTGATTAAAGACCTCCCAACAAAGAAAAGCCCAGGCCCAGACGGCTTCACTCCAGAATTCTACAAAACATTCCGAACAGAACTAACCCCAATCCTCTACAAACTCTTCAAAACAATAGAAAAGGAAGCAACCCTTCCAAACTCATTCTATGAAGCCAACATTACCTTAATCCCAAAACCGGGCAGAGATCCTACAGAGAAGGAAAACTACAGACCTATCTCTTTGATGAACATTGATGCTAAGATTCTCAACAAAATCCTAGCCAACAGAATTCAAAAACACATCAGACAGATCATTCATCCAGATCAAGTAGGATTCATCCCTGGAATGCAGGGATGGTTCAACATTTGGAAATCCATAAATGTGATACACCACATCCAAAAACTGAAAAACAAGAATCACATGATAGTATCAATAGATGCAGAAAAAGCTTTCGACAAAATCCAGCACAACTTCCTGCTAAAGACCCTAACCAAGGTAGGCATAGATGGAAAAATCCACAACATAATCAAAGCAATATATGAAAAACCCAATGCCAGCATCATACTGAATGGAGAAAAACTGGAACCCTTCCCACTGAGATCTGGAACAAGACAGGGATGTCCACTTTCTCCGCTGCTATTCAACATAGTTCTAGAGGTACTCGCTGAGGCCATAAGACAAGAAAAAGAAATCAAAGGAATCCAAATGGGAAATGAAGAAGTCAAGCTTTCACTATATGCAGATGACATGATTCTTTATATGGAAGAGCCAAAAGGCTCAACACAGAGACTACTAGAACTTATACGAGAGTTCGGTAGAGTGGCAGGGTACAAAATTAATGAACAAAAATCAACAGCCATAGTGTATGCTAACAGCCCCAAGTTGGAAAAAGATCTAACCAGCAAGATACCATTCAAAGTAACAAAGGAAAGCATGAAGTATCTGGGAATTAACCTAACCAAAAATGTTGGAGACCTATTTGAGGAAAACTACAAACTACTTAAAACAGAAATTGAACAAGATCTAGAAAGATGGAGTAACATCCCATGCTCCTGGATAGGTAAAATCAATATCATTAAAATGTCTATACTGCCAAAGGCAATATATACATTCAACGCAATCCCAATCAAATTGCCCAAAACATTCTTCACAGATCTGGAAACAATGATTCAAAGGTTCATCTGGAAACACAAAAAACCACGAATAGCTAGAACCATTCTCAAGAACAGGAAGTTAGCAGGGGGAATCACAGTCCCAGACCTCTGGACATACTATAGGGCAGTGGTTATCAAAACAGCCTGGTACTGGCAAAAAAATAGAGAAGAAGATCAATGGAGCAGAATAGAAACACCAGATGGGAACCCACACAAATACAGCCAAATAATCTTTGACAAAAAGACAAACGACAACCCAGGCAAATGGGAAGGTCTGTTCAATAAATGCTGTTGGGACAACTGGTTGATAGCCTGCAGAAACAAAAAGATAGACCCACATCTCTCACCATATACTAAGATCAAATCCAAATGGATAAAAGATTTAAACCTACATCCAGAAACCTTCAAACTTTTGGAAGAAAATGTTGGAAACACACTGGAACACTTAGGGGTAGGCCCTCACTTCCTAAAAAAGACTCCAGATGCAGTAGAAATCAAGACCAAAATAAACAAGTGGGACCTCATCAAACTAAGAAGCTTCTGTACAGCTAGAGAAACAATCAACAAAGTAAAAAGGCAACCCACAGAATGGGAGAAGATCTTCGCACACGACTTAGGTGATAGAGGGCTGATCTCCAGAATATACAAAGAGCTACAAAACAACCAAAATGTCAAAACAAACAAGCCACTCAAGAAATGGGCACGGGAAATGGGCAAACACTTCACAAAGGAACAAACCCAAATGGCAAATAAACATATGAAAAAATGCTCAAGTTCCCTGGCAATAAGGGAAATCCAAATTAAAACATCAATGAGGTACCACCTGACGCCAGTAAGACTGGCCCACATGAATAAGAGCACCAACAACACTTGTTGGCGAGGTTGCGGGGAAAAGGGAACCCTACTCCACTGCTGGTGGGGCTGCAGGCTGGTACAGCCTCTATGGAAATCAGTATGGAGAACATTCAAACAACTCAAATACAACATACCGTATGACCCAGCAATAGCACTCCTAGGAATATATCCAGAACACTTGTTTTATGAGAAACCAACATGCACTCCTATGTTCATAGCAGCACAATCAGTAATTGCAAAAACATGGAAGCAGCCAAAATGCCCATCAACAGAGGATTGGATAAGAAAGCTATGGTTCATCTACTCCATGGAATACTACTCAGCTATTAAACAAAACAAAATGCAGTTCTTTGTGGCCAAATGGGCCAAACTGGAAACCATAATGCTAAGGGAAATGAGCCAATCCCAAAAGGTTAAATACCACATGTTTGCCTTAATTTGATATGATGTTATGTATAACAAGTTATGTTATGAATGTTATATGTTGTGTATAAACCAAAATTGAAATGTCAATGAGGTGGTCACAGAAGGTGGATAAGAAATCGCATTTACTTTTACCATATTGGTTACTCATTACTATGTCAATTAATTCCATAATGATGTAAATTTTTGCTGATGGTATGTTGGAGCTTTTAATTGATCGGGATGATACTCTGCTGGCTCTGTCTTCAGACCAGAGAGGGTATACCTAAGAAGCCGTTGAACTTGACTAGACAATAAGATGCTGGACTCTATGTTTGGTATATGCTTGCAATGGGGGAATCTCAACTGAACTTGAACTGTGGTTATGCAACAAGGTGGAGGAATCCACCATGGTGGGAGGGTTTGGGGAGGGGTGGGGAGAATCCCAGTACCTATGAAACTGTGTCACAAGATACAATGTAATTAATGAATTTAAAATAAAATTAAAAAAAAAAAAGAAAAAAAAGAAAATGCACTCAAAGGGCACTAAGCATAGAGTGTGAAAACTGAGTTTCCTTGAGAGCTGCTTGGAAGCCTGATGGTGTGTGAAGTTAGTGAGCCAAATGGAGTTGTTCTCCCACAAGAACCACTCATCTGAGTCTTCTTCAATATGCCCTTCACCAACATGCAGTGTTTCCTTGATTGAATTAGCTCTCACACCAATATTTGCGTCTAGAGCCTTTGCATTGAGGGCTATCTGAAAACGGCTGTGGCGCTGAAGTTGCCTGTGAATGTGGAGTTGGTGGCATGTGAAACCCGCATGTGGAGCATTCGTTTGTGTGAGATGCTCACCAAGCTTCATTTCAGTCCTAGGCACTCAAAGGGCACTAAGCATAGAGTGTGAAAACTGAGTTTCCTTGAGAGCTGCTTGGAAGCCTGATGGTGTGTGAAGTTAGTGAGCCAAATGGAGTTGTTCTCCCACAAGAACCACTCGGCTGATTCTTCTTCAATATGCCCTTCACCAACATGCAGTGTTTCCTTGATTGAATTAGCTCTCACACCAATATTTGCGTCTAGAGCCTTTGCATTGAGGGCTATCTGAAAACGGCTGTGGCGCTGAAGTTGTCTGTGAATGTGGAGTTGGTGGCATGTGAAACCCGCATGTGGAGCATTCGTTTGTGTGAGATGCTCACCAAGCTTCATTTCAGTCCTAGGCACTCAAAGGGCACTAAGCATAGAGTGTGAAAACTGAGTTTCCTTGAGAGCTGCTTGGAAGCCTGATGGTGTGTGAAGTTAGTGAGCCAAATGGAGTTGTTCTCCCACAAGACCCACACGGCTGATTCTTCTTCAATATGCCCTTCACCAACATGCAGTGTTTCTTTGATTGAATTAGCTCTCACACCAATATTTGTGTCTAGAGCCTTTGCGTTGAGGGCTATTTGCAAATGGCTTGGCGCTGAAGTTGTCTGTGAATGTGGAGTTGGTGGCATGTGAAACCCGCATGTGGAGCATTGGTTTGTGTTTGATGCTCATCAAGCTTCATTTCAGTCCTTGGCTCTCAAATTGCATTTAGCATAGAGTGTGAAAACTGAGTTTCCTTGAGAGCTGCTTGGAAGCCTGATGGGGTGTGAGCTTAGTGAGCCAGATGGAGTTGTTCTCCCACAAGAACCACTCTGGTGACTTTTTTTCAATATGCCCTTCACCAACATGCAGTGTTTCATTGATTGAATTAGTTCTCATGCCAATATTTGCGTCTAGAGCCTTTGCATTGAGGGCTATCTGAAAACGGCTGTGGCGCTGAAGTTTCCTGTGAATGTGGAGTTGGTGGCATGTGAAACCCGCATGTGGAACATTCGTTTGTGTTTTATGCTAACCAAACTTAACTTCAATGCTAGGCCCTCAATGGGCATTAAGCATAGAGTTTGAAAACTGAGTTTACTTGAGAGCTACTTGGTAGCCTGATGGTGTGTGAAGGTAGTGAGCCAAATGGAGTTGTTCTCCCACAAGAACCACTCATCTGATTCTTCTTCAATATGCCCTTCACCAACATGCAGTGTTTCCTTGATTGAATTACTCTCACACCAATATTTGCGTCTAGAGCCTTTGCATTGAGGGCTACCTGAAAACGGCTTTGGCGCTGAAGTTGTCTGTGAATGTGGAGTTGGTCGCATGTGAAACCCGCATGTGGAGCATATGTTGGTTGGGATGCTCTAAGAGGTTCATTCCTAGATAATGCACTTTAAGCGCATTAAGCATAGAGTGTGAAAAGTGAGTTTCCTTGAGAGCTGCTTGGAAGCCTGATGGTGTGTGAAGTTAGTGGGCCAAATGGAGTTGTTCTCCCACAAGATTCACACGGCTCATTTTTCTTCAATATGCCCTTCACCAACATGCAGTGTTTCCTTGATTGAATTAGCTCTCACACCAATATTTGTGTCTAGAGCCTTTGCATTGAGGGCTATATGAAAACGGCTGTGGCGCTGAAGTTTCCTGTGAATGTGGAGTTGGTGGCATGTGAAACCCGCATGTGGAATATTGCATTGTGTGGGATGCTCACCAAGCTTCATTTCAGTCCTCTGCACTCAAAGGGCACTAAGCATAGAGTGTGAAAACTGAGTTTCCTTGAGAGCTGCTTGGAAGCCTGATGGTGTGTGAAGTTAGTGAGCCAAACGGAGTTGTTCTCCCACAAGAGCCACTCGGCTGATTCTTCTTCAATATGCCCTTCACCAACATGCAGTGTTTCCTTGATTGAATTAGCTCTCACACCAATATTTGCCTCTAGAGCCTTTGCATTGAGGGCTATCTGAAAACGGCTGTGGCGCTGAAGTTGTCTGTGAATGTGGAGTTGGTGGCATGTGAAACCCACATGTGGAGCATTGGTTTTTGTGGGATGCTCTACCAGGTTCATTCCTAGAAATTGCAATCAAAGGGCATTAAGCATAGAGTGTGAAAACTGAGTTTCCTTGAGAGCTGCTTGGAAGCATGATGGTGTGTGAAGTTAGTGAGCCAAATGGAGTTGTTCTCCCACAAGAACCACTCGGCTGATTCTTCTTCAATATGCCCTTCACCAACATGCAGTGTTTCTTTGATTGAATTAGCTCTCACACCACTATTTGCCTCTAGAGCCTTTGCATTCAGGGCTATCTGCAAATGGCTTGGCGCTGGAGTTGTCTGTGAATGTGGAGTTGGTGGCATGTGAAACCCGCATGTGGAATATTGCATTGTGTGGGATGCTCACCAAGCTTCATTTCAGTCCTCTGCACTCAAAGGGCGTTAAGCATAGAGTGAAAACTGAGTTTCCTTGAGAGCTGCTTGGAAGCCTGATGGTGTGTGACGTTAGTGAGCCAAATGGAGTTGTTCTCCCACAAGAACCACTCGGCTGATTCTTCTTAAATATGCCCTTCACCAACATGCAGTGTTTCCTTGATTGAATTAGCTCTCACACCAATATTTGCTTCTAGAGCCTTTGCATTGAGGGCTATCTGAAAACGGCTTTGGCGCTGAAGTTGCCTGTGAATGTGGAGTTGGTGGCATGTGAAACCCGCATGTGGAGCATTCGTTTGTGTGGGATGCTCTAAGAGGTTCATTCCTAGATAATGCACTCAAAGGGCACTAAGCATAGAGTGTGAAAACTGAGTTTCCTTGAGAGCTGCTTGGAAGCCTGATGGTGTGTGACTTTAGTGAGCCAAATGGAGTTGTTCTCCCACAAGAACCACTCGGCTGATTCTTCTTCCATATGCCCTTCAGCAACATGCCTTGTTGCCTGTGTAATCATTGACAAGAGCCACCTCAACCCCTGTCCTAGCTTTCATGCCCTCCCGTTGGTGTGGTAACCCAAGAGAGAGGAGCTCACTTTTTCCCTCCCAGGCCACTCCCCCTCCTGAATTATCTAGTGTCCAGGTGTTTCTGTGGTTTAACTTTATAGAACTAGCCCACAGTGCCAGCTTTTGCCAGCTAATACTTCGGCCAAGCCCCAATAACCCTCACCCACTCTAATTGTAGATTGCACCAGTCGGAACACCTGGCCCAGCCTTGGTCTTCCCTGATCCAGTCCACATGAGGTGCACAGGTGCAGTAGCCCTGCGTGGTCTGGTCTGACCCCATCCCTGCTCATGCTCTCCAGTGGACGTAGCTGTTCAGCAAGTGGACCGCCCATTGTTCCCTTGCAGTTCAGCCCCCTCCCTTCCTGTCTCTCACATGTGCTGGTTGGGTGCTGCAGTCATGTCTGACACAGGCAACCTCACCTTGGCATTCTGCACCGTGAACAGTTTTTGTCGCGACCAAACCTGGCTCCACTCACACTCTGTTGCAGTGTTCAGATTTGCCAGTGGGTGACATGAACTAATTCAGTCTGGTCCACTCCCGACCCTTGCCAAATGTATGACAGTGGGACACTTTCCATGACCTCTTGGCTGTATCCTCCCATGCTTCTTGTGCTTACCCACAGGGTCTGTGTCCTGCAAGAGGAGTTGCCCAGGCTCCTCCATCAGAACGCCTCCAAGTGCCAGATTTCACACATACCAGTGGGTCCATTAGCCAGCAGTACTCAGCTCACCCCCTGTCCTAGCAGGAACAGTGGCCTCTTCTAACTGGCCTTCAACCCATTCTGGCTCTTGCTTATGGATGCTTCAGCCCAGCCACAGTGCATCCATACCCACATATAGTTCATATATGGCTCAGTTGGGGTTGAGACCTAGCCTAGTCCTTCCCACATCTACCCTGGTCCTCCAGAACACTAGAAGGTGTTGCAGTCTGGCCTGGCCTGGTGTGTTGTGTCCCAGTCAACACTTATGCCAAGGGAGACTACAACTGTATCCTGACCAGAATGCAGCCCCATTCCAGCTCGTGTGCTCCTTTGGTGGGAGCCTCCACCCAGCTAGGGTGTCCCCTTAGTCCCCCGACTGGGCCTGCTCCCAGCCATAGATCACACACATGCCAGTGGTTGCTCTGACTCAGCTTGACACAACATGTCACTTGTCGCGACCCCTGTCCTAGACATTGTAGCTCAGCATCCGTGGCTCATGCAGACCAGTTGGTGCAAAAACCTAGCTGGGCCTGTCCTGTGGTCCATCCTGGTTTCCAATCTTATTTCTGGGCTAGGGTTTGCTCAGTGCTGCCTGGTGTACCTGTTCCATCGCCTTTTCATACACTGACAAGCCATTGGTGCAACTTTGCCCAGCCTGTCTGCCCCCCAGGTCCAGACCACCTGTTCACCAGTGGGAGCTATAACCACCAGGGGACCTTCCCGGGTTTCTGCCCCTGAGTCCTCCCCAGATCCAGTTCTCCTAGATGCCTTCAGGCTTTAGGCCAGTGCCTGGCGCAGTCAGGCCCTCCCATTGGCCCTGTCTGAGCTGGTAAAGGTTGCAGTCTGGTCCAGCCCACACCCCACACCCCACTCAGGATGCACACTCAGATGCCACTGCTCCTTTTATGAGCATTCCCCTTCAAACCTTCAGGTCTCAGTCCCACTCTTATGCTAAAGTTACATGTTCCTATCACTGGCAATCACCAGGAATACATATTTCACCTATACTAAAGCTGGTCTAATTGATGAGTGTCCTTAAGCAGCTGTTACAAATCATAAAAACCCCAGAGCTCGCCGCTGGGTGGCCAGCAGGCAGAGCCTGGCATCAATTGGTGCACTGGCCGCCCAAAACCAAGGCCTCAGCCACCGCCATGCGGGGTGATTTTGGCTTGAGTCCCTAGACGGATTCCACCTAGCAGGGACACCTCCCGCAGCTGACACCCTGCAGAGTGGTCCAGACCACCCCCAGTCCCAAGATTGGAATCCACCCTGATTTGTCCTGCCGCCATCTTGTGGCCAACATGTCTTCTTGACAGAGAAGAATAACACCCAACAAAACCTAAAGCAAGTGTGAGGAGCATCCCAGTAAATTAACAGAAGACTAAGTCAATGACTAATCCATTGTTAAAGTGACAAGAGCAAATTACCATCCATTCATATTAACCCTGAAACTAACTGCTTAAACTCATCAAGCAAATGTTATAGATAACTAGACTGGATTATGAAAACAAAACCCATCTATTTGTTTCCTATAGAAAGCGTATCTCACCAACAAAGATCCGTGGAAAGTATATCTCATGAATTCTGATTTTTCTTAAGTTTCATCTTTTCAAAACACTTCTTTTTCCTCATTAAATTCTTTCATACCTCATAGATCATACAGTAGCATCTTTTCTTCAAGAAGGTTCTTGATTTTCATTTCATCATTGACACATTAGTCATTCAGTAGCATGTTATTTAACTTCATGGTGTTGTAAATATCTCTTTTTCTTCCAGTTCTTGATTTTATATTGTGCCTTTTCATTTAAGAGGAATGTATATTAACTGCGTAATGAAGACTACCATGTCCAAATATGAGAATACATTGCAGCATGCAGCATTCATTTCTACTTCCAGATCAAAGGTGAACTCCCAATGAAACTAACTATACCTTGACAATAGGATGCTGGACTCTCCATCATTGTTCATACCTGCAATGATAGATACATGACTATTTATAAAAAACTATACTATAGTAAGAATGTAGGGGAACTCAGTTGTGGGGGTGGAAAATTATGGAGGGGTTTAGAGAAATCCCAGGGCCTATAGAATTATATAATAAATCATAATAATAAATACATCAGAAGAGAAAAACATAAAGATCTAAAACAAAAAGTTTTAAACATTAAGTCCCCCTATAACTTCAGGCTCTACAACCTCATAAACAACTGAACAATAATTAAAAGTATATCTTAATGATGTTAGTAAAATCATTTTTTATTTCCTCTAGTGAAAAATTACGGAAGCAGGTAAAACAATTCCAACTCTTAAACCACATTCAGAGCTTCTTTAATTAGCTGGCGTGTGATGGTGCAAAACAACTTGGGACTAAACAATGAGGATGTGTTAGTTCGAAATGCCCCTTGAGTGCTTACAAACTGTGGCCTTTGATCAGAGGTTCACACTTTCAGGTCTCAGTTATGGCCATGTAATATAATAACACTTTATAGACAAAAGACATAATATGTACTTGGGAGCCTCTTTGACTGAGAGATATTGGAGGAATGCAAAATTAGTAGTTTCATCTCTGGTCACAGGCTTGGTGGCTCCAAAGTTGTCCCACCATGCTCTAGTCGCAGGCTGGGTGGCTCCATAGTTGTCACACCTTGCCTGGTCACAGGCTCGTTGCAGCTGTTCTCACCATCTGTAATGGTCACATTCTGGTCTTGCAGCAGTCCCTACATCCATCACATCTTTTGGACTGGGCATTTCCTTGACAGATACCTCTTACCAGGCACAGGAAGATGTGAAAATTAAAGTTAATATTATGGCAGCAACCCCAATACAGCATTCCATGAAAATGAGTTGCCTTCATTGACTGAGGCTGTCATCAAATTATTTTGTATATCAGTGTCTTGAAAACTCAAAATGTTGTGGGGGAGGAATGCTTCAGTAGAATATACATATAAAACTAGGCATTGTGGCTTGATTCTCTATGGACAAAATTTTTACTTCCTTCAGAATCACTACTGGAAATAATAGGAGAATCCTGCAATGACTCTTAAGAAAGACAAGGCTGGGCTCGGCAGCGTGGCCTAGTGGCTAACGTCCTCGCCTTGATCCCATATGGCTGCTGGTTCTAATCCCGGCAGCTCCACTTCCTCTCTATCTCTCCTCCTCTCAGTACATCTGACTTTGTAATAAAAATAAAATAAATCTTTAAAAAAAAAAAAAAGAAAGACAAGGCTTTGGAATGAAAGTGTTGCTATTTAGATGACCTTTAAAATAAATTCAAATCTTATGACTATGTTTCAAAGCATGCTCACTGGATTATGCTGCACAGATGTTTAGTTTTTGAGACAGATGCCCACATTGATCATGGTCAATCATATTAAGTCTGCAATTTGTCTCAAGCACTAAATTCTGGTCTTAAAGATATTGTACTACTGTGGTGTCTGAAATGAAATATACCTTTAAGCCTTGCAGAATATAAAAGTTTTGTTTAGTGTGTAACCATGTGCCATTTCACATGTATTCCATATTTATTTTTACGGAAGATATTATTATTGATATTGATCAGCTAAGACAGACAATAGTGACAGGACCATCTATGGTCTTGGCAAAGTTACCAGTTTAGGTGAGGCTCTTGGCTGGCTGAGAGCCTCTGGCCTCTCTAATGCTACTGTCTCTTTCAGGGCATGCTGACCTTGGTAACTTTTACTTTATCTGAGGAGATAATTCTTGCTTTTAGGATTAACAGATTGCTACCAGTGACCACCCCGCTGTTGTGCTCATAGCATGATGTTCAGCCTGATCTTGTGCACATAGCATGATTTTTAGTATGTTCACCTTAACTACAACTTTGTTATTCATTTCCCTTGTCACACATTCAAGCAAGATAGCTGCTGCCTTGCTTTATAATAAATTCATTTTCCCCGAAAGGTTGAAGACTCTGCATTCTGATTTACAACACTTTGCAAGTGTGTGGCTTGACTGGCAGAGGAAAACCAAGAGGTTACTGGAGGAAAAAGGAGACTCTTGAGACTCTATTTGGAATTCTCGATGTAAATGACTCTTGGCAAATCACGGGAAACTCATCTTCAGTCAGAGAACAGACAAAGATTTTTATAGGGGATTTTGAGGGGCTCAGAATAAAAATCTCTGTAAGTACATATGAGAAGATTTTTTTCGCTTGTAAGTAAGCACTGTCCATGGTTCCATCTAACTGACAAATGTGTGTTAAACTCTAAGGTGCAGCAGAAAAATTGCTGGCTTTAAGAACTCAATAACAGGGAGAAATACCAGTTTGGACACTCTCTTCATTGTTTTTTTCCTCTTTCTCTGGAGTCCCAATTGATCAGTCCTTCAACAAGAGTATAATGAGGCCAGACCTTTCAGCAGTTCCCATGGCATCCAGAAGTCTTGGACATCAGGGGCACTTTGAGTCCTCCCAGACTGACTAGATTCTGTCTTCTTTTCAAGTTTTTACCAGCAACAAGTCATCAAAGTAGTTTGCCAGAAGTCACTCTTCAGTCTCCACACATGAAAGAACTGACAGTTGCAGCTTCAGGAAGCTTCAGGCATTGTGCCTGGCATTTCAGATACTGCTTGGACTATCTACATCCCGCAGCTGACTGAGCTGCAGTGCACATGCTCATCCAGTTAAAGCTCCTGCTAGTACACAGCCTGAGAAGCTAAAGTCATGGCCTTCCTGGCACCATGTGGAAGAGGCAGAAGGAATTCCTGGCTCCTGCCTGGCTTGATCTACTTCCAGCTCTTTCATGGAATTGGGAAATGAATTAGCAAGTGGATGATTTCTCTATTTTTGCATGTTCCTCTCACTTAAAAAGCTTCAGCTTGGCCAAGTGACTTGGTACAGCAAACTAATCCTCAGTCCATGGCCTTGGCATCTAATATAGGCACTGTTTAAACCCAAACTATTGCTTCAGAACCATCCCTCTACTTATAGCCAAGAAAGGCAATGGAGGATACCCAGAAACTTGGGCTCCTGTACCCATTGGGGGGACCTGGAAGAAACTTCTGTCTCCTAACTTTGAACTGGCCAGGCTCTTGCCATTGTGGTCATTTGTAAGCACAGGAGAATTATCTCTGCCTTTGTCTCTTCATCCCTTTCTGTCTATACAACTCTGTAATGTTGACATTCAACCAAAATAAACACATCCTTAAAAAACAATCAATCTTTGGGGCTGGCACTGTGGGTTTGTGGACTTACCCATTGCCTAGCAATGCCCACATTCCATATAGGTGCCAGTTAAAGTCCTGGCTGTTCCACTAGAATCCAGGCACTTTTAGACTGGATGTGGGCATTTCACATGGGATCTTAAACACTGCACAAAACATCCACCATCAAGCTTACAGTTGGAATGTCGCCTGGGAATTAACTCAAAGAATCAAAATTACTCTTCTAAGGAAATAAGAAGAATGGCAAGTTTTGGGCCTGGCCACAATGGCTCAATAGATTATTTGTAGGATCCTAAAACCATTATATATTTAATGAAGTAAGGTTAATGAAGCATAGTTAAAACTGATCTAACTTGTTAGAAAGGCTCTAAAAGTTCACTGGCTTCTACCATGCAGATATTTCTGGGCTCCTGGCTGACCCTAGTTAGTGGTCTTGGGGAGCTGAAGAAGCTGTGCTTGCTGGGAATGCACTGCAGAGCCTCTTCCCAGAGTGCACGCTGGCCGACTGGGCCTGTGAAGAGTTTAGGTTCCGGTGTGGTCCACGCATTGCGGGTTTTGTCTTTGGAGGTAACAGAAGAAAGGAAGAATTGTGTTGTCTGAGCTGTCACTCTCATTCCGTCATCCTAGGACAGGAGAGCAACCTGGTCCCTCCTGAGTCCCTTAGAAGCTAATGGGGTGTCCACAACCCATGGGAGCATTCTCTCCTCCATTGCCAGCTGCACCACCCACCAAGTTGGAGGGTATGCACAGCAGGGAGCATTAGTAGTAACATGTGTGGGCTCTTTCCTTAGCTGAGTGTAGACATAATAACTGGACATTGGCTGCAGAGAAGTTTGTGAATAAATGAAGGTGAAAAGAAGGAAAGGAAAACAGATGAGGCGCCTCAGGAGGATGGGCTTCAGGAAATGTCTTGAGTGTCATTGGCTTTGACAAGTTCCCTGACACCTCATGCATTTCTCAACTGAGCAGAGGTTTCTCTGCAGAAATCTTCGCAACTGGTGGTCTCTAATTAGGAAATAGCTGGGTAGTTCCTGTGCTGCCCACTTGAAAGTGTGATTGGGCTGGCCATCTGATTATGGATAAACACTGGCCTTCCTGAGAGAGCAAGTTTGGCAAGGTTCCCTTCTCACTGAGTGGTCTGGTCTCTCAGAACTTAAACACTATTAAATTGTGCTTACCATTACTCACAGTATGCACAAACATGTGGATCAGTGAGATGGTGGCCTGGGGGAATGGCCTCATAAGCCTTACCTCTGGATCTGACATGTATTTGAGTGGGCTTGAATAGCCTTGGGGAGTTTGATACCACTAAGGGTACAGCGCCTAGTTGGAGCAGTCTGAGCCTCTGCTTGCAGTGCTGGTAGCTGGTATCCCATACAAGGCACAGGTGCATGGTCCAGCTACTTCCCTTCTGATCCAGTTCCCTTCTGTCTCCTGCCTTTAGATAATCCCAGCTGCAGCCAGTGCAGTCATCTTGAGAGTAAATGAGCAGATGAGAGAAATTCTCTCTCTCTCTCTCTTTCTCTCTCTCTCTCTCTCTCTCTCTCCTCTCTCTCTCTCTCTCTCTCTCTCTCTCTCTCTTTCTCTCTCTCTCTCTCTCTCTCTCTCTCTCTTTATCTTCCTTTCAAATACATGCATCTGGGGTTTTTTTCTTTATAAAAGATGAAAAGGAGACTAATGTGATCATGAAGGTGGAAACTGATGATGCATCTGTGCCTGGTATTGCTGAGTGGTCAGCAATCAGTGCTGCTGGAGAGCCCTGCAGCAGGTGTCCTGTCACAGCCCCAGAAGGGACCATGACCCTGGCCTGTAATTTGGCTTCTGGCTGCCAGATGGACATGTGTCACTCTATGATTGTGGTACTGTGGCATGGCAGTCATTGTGGCATACTTATTCTGCCTTGTAGCCTCACCTAACCAGAGCACATGTGAGGATTCTAATCCACTTACCTGCTCCCTAACATGCAGAGATGCGAATCAGCTTACCTGCCTAATCTGCCTAGCAAAGGATTGGCACCAGCTGCATGCCTTGCCTGAGCTCCTGAACTTGAACATGGCCATGATAGGCAGGGAAGAGAGACAGCTGTGCAGTGCTACTGCATGGTATCTTGGAGAAATTGGCAGGCTAGGCAGAGTAAAGCCTTGTGGAAGCTGCCAGCCCCTGCTCTGTTCCCAGGTGCCAACAAGTAGGGAGCTGCACAGCTTTTCTTATTAGTTGGAATTGTCCAAGTGGAGGCATCCATGAGAGCTTTGGGGACAGGAGACTTTTGCCTCCTTGTTCTTGCCCTGTTGGGTTCACAGGAGTTGGCTCTATTGTATACAAGCGTACTCAGTTGGCTGTCAAGATCCTGGCTGCCCTATACTCCTGTTTGGGCTCCACAAACTCCTGCCTGTCCTTGTCTTTTCAGGATTTGGGTGCATTGCTCCTTTCAAAATCTAACTCAAGTCACTGTACTCAACTGTGAGAGATTTGTTATCCTTCTGCCTACATCTTGGGAAAGAAACGTTGGCACCCTCTCCCTAAAGTTAATAATGCCTTCTTTGGCCTGCTGACACTCACTCAGAAAACAGTAATGATCTGAGGGGGTCAGTGCATTGGCTAAACTGGCTAATCCTCTGCCTTCAAGTACTGACAAATCATATGGGCACTGTTTACGTGCCTGTTGCTGCACCATCCATGGATCACATTATGACTGGGACTGGGGACTGGCTGTGCTGTGCTGGGCTGGGCTGGGCTACAACACCCACCAGCATGAGCTAGGACTTGGGGAAGGTCAGGCAGAGGCAGGTTGCAGTATCTGTCGGCAAATGCTGGGGTGAGGTGGGATGTGCCACACTGAGCCTCAACATTCATCAGCACATGTGAAAGCTGAGATTAGGGGAAAGCCCAGTTGAGGGGCTTCAATGGCTCCCTTGCTGGGCCACCGTTCCTGCTGGTGGCATGAGACCTGGGACTTGAGGCAGACCAGGTGGGGCAGGGTTATAAAATCCCATTGGCCTGCATGTGAGCTAGGTTAGTAAGTGAGTGAAACTGAGCTAAGTGACTATACTCACTGGTACAGAAATGAACCAGAGTAAGTGCTGGCTAGTCAGGTTCTGTCACAGCTTCAGCCACAAATGCTGGGACTGGAGGCATGTCCTATCAGGCTGGACTGCAGTGCCACCTGGAAAGTGCAAATTACGGGCCTGAGAGTGGGCCTAGCAAGGAAACTGTGAGCACTCCTCTGATATGCTGTGGCTCCCCCCAGTGAGCATGAGAACTAGGACTCATGGTGGGCTGGCTCAAGAGGTGGTGGTGCCTGCTGCTGTGAGTATGGGCTAAGTAGCACAGTCATTCAGGCTGAGCTAGGCCAATCCAGTTCCATGCTAATGGCCTGAGAAAAGAGAAGATGTTCCAAGCATTTGAGTTCCTGCTTTCCATGTAGGAAACATTTGCTGGCTCCAGCCTGGTTCAGCCCTGCCCCCTGCAGCCATTTGGGGAGTGAATCAGTGGACAGAAGATCTTTCCCCCTCTACCTCTGACTTCCAAATAAAGAAATGTTATGTATAAGTGGCTATTGTTTTGCAGCATTCATTGAAGTCAGGGGTTCTGATGCTTGCAGCTTGATTATCTTTATTTAGAATTTCTTTGGCCATTCTGGGTCTTTGGGATTTTATATAAATTCTAGAATTTCCTAATTTTGTAAAGAATATCACTGGTACTTTGTTGGATTGAATCTGTAGATTTCTTTAGGTAGTATAGACATTTAATTATACTGTTTCTTTAATTGACAAGCAATTATAACTTTCAAGTTTTTGTGTTACTGCCTAATTCTTTCAGTGTTTGATCATTTTCACTATGTAGACTTTTCACTTCTTTGGTTAAATTTGGTGCTAATTATTTGTTTTCTGGTCATTTTGAATAGAATTTCTTTCTTAACTTCCCTTTCACTGCGTTCATCATCAGTGCATTTCAAGTCTCCCGGTCTTGTATGTTTATTTCGTAACCTGAATCCTTGCTGAATTGGCCCATTGCTTCAGACAATGTTTTTTTTTTATTAGTTATTTTGCATTATGTGACAGTTTCATAAGCTCTGGGAATCCCCCCATCCCTCCCCCTCCCCTCCCCCCTGGTGGATTCCTCCACATTGATGCAGTATTACAGTTCAAATTCAATCAAGATTCTTTCCTTGCAAGCATATACCAAGCATAGAGTCCAGCTACTTATTGTCCAGATGGGTTGAACAGTTTCTTGGGCAGACCTTTTCTGGTCTGAAGTTAGAGCTGGTAGAATATCATCCCAGTAAATTAAGAGTCCCAATATAACATCAACAGCAATTTGCAACGTTATGCAATTGACATGGTTTTGAGTAACCAGTATGTTAAAAAAAAAAAAAAAAAAAAAGTCCTAACCACAACCTATGATTAGCTCATTGACATTTCAATTTTAGTTCATATACAGGACCGGCTGCTATATACCTTAAAATGGCTATAAGGTACCATTCAGCTGTTTTGTGTCTATTTCATTATAGTATTTAGCCATTTGTTGTGTTAAAGTAAAATTTTGCTGATCTTGGAAGATTTTAGGATAATCTAGACTGGCTTGTAACTCTAACAAGACATTTGTCGACATTTAAGGTGCAGAACATTTTTGGGGGGGTGCAGGAAAATCCTCAACACCATGGTGAGGAGTAACTAATCTTTGTGTCCCACCCAGCGAGGCATGAGCCAATCCATGCCAGCTCTTTCCTGTCAGATTTCAAGTTCTACTTTCTGTTGTTAATTTATTTTAGGGTTTTTTTTTTTTTTTTTTAGTTTGTATGATTGTTTGCTGTGAGGGGTTTTCGAAGCGATCCCGATGGTCATTGTGGGGGGGAGTCCAGAGTGGAGCCAGGCTCGGACCAGAGAAAGCTCTCCTCCCTGGTCCCGAAGGACATTTATTGTTCTTCTGAAGACAATGTTTTGCTGGAGGTTTGGGATGGTGCGTATATAGCATCATATCAACCACACACAGGGCTATCTCGACTTCCTCCTTTCTTGTTTTGATTCCCTCCATTGCTTTCTCCTCCCTGTCTGCTCTTGCTAATGCTGCCTGTGCCGGACTGAACAAAGTGCTGAGACTGGACAACCTTTCAGCTTTGCTCGGTTCAGCATTATACCAGCTGTTAGTTTGTCAGAAATAACCTTTTATAATTCTGTGAGATGTTGATTCTGTATCAATTTTGTAGCATTTTTATCCATGAAGGGTTGTTGAATCTGTTTTCTTTTTATTTCTCTGTTTATTGGAATGGCAGGTTTTCAGAGGGAAGGAGAGACAGAGAGAAAGATCTTCACTCCCCAAGTACCCACAATGGCCAGAGCTGAGCTGATCTGAATCCAGGAACTTCTCCAGGGCTCCCACACAGCTATAGGGCCCCTTGGCTTTGGACCATCCTCCACTGGTTTCTCAAGCCACAGACAGGGAGCTGGAAGGGAAGTGATGGAGCTGGGGATGAATCAGTACCCATATGAGATCCCAGGGGTGCAAGGCAAGGACTTTAGCCACTAGGCTACTGCATCAAGCCCAAGTGGTTGTTGAGTCTTATCCAGTGTTCTCTTTAATCTATTGGGATGACCAAACTCTGTTGATATAATTTATGAAATTTGTTGATTTGCAAATGCTACTCAGTCATCTTTGTATTCTCTGCTTTTGATGTGGTTTTGGATTCAATTCAATTTTGTTTATAATCATTTCATCTATGCTCATCAAATATCTAGGCATGTAGTTTTCTTTTTATGTTGCCTTTAATTTGGATGTCAGTGTGATGTTTGCCCCATAAAGAGTTTCACACAGTTCCTACCTGCTCAATATTTTATTTTTTTTAAAGATTTATTTTATTTTTATTACAAAGTCAGATATACTGAGAGGAGGAGAGACAGAGAGGAAGTGGAGCTGCCGGGATTAGAACCAGCGGCCATATGGGATCAAGGCGAGGACCTTAGCCACTAGGCCACACTGCCGAGCCCCGTGCTCAATATTTTAGAAGAGTTTTAAAAATATTGGAGTAGTCTAATATTTTGCATTTTTTTAAAATGAAGTACTGTTTAAAATATATTTATTTGTATTTGAAAGGCAGAGTTTGAGAGAGAAAGAGAGATGGAGACACAGAGATGTCTTCCACTTGTTGGCTCACTCTCCGAATCACTATAAGGGTTGGAGCTCAACTAACCCAAAGTCAGGAGCTTCTTCCAGCTCTCCCATGTGGTTTCAGGGATGTAAGAACTTAAGACTTCCTTAGCTGCCTTCCCAGGATGTAAGCAGGGAGCTGGATTGGATATGGAGAAGCCAGAATTCGAACCGGCACCTGTATCAGTGTTCTATTCCTTGTATTATTGACTTCTAATTTTGTTTGTCTGTGGTCAGAGAAGATACATGATAGAATTTCATACTTTTAGATTTATTGAGACTTGAGGTATGGCTTAGTATATGGTTTCTCTTAGAAAATGTTCCACAGCCTGGTGCCATGTCATAGCAGAGTAAACCTCCACCTTGGGCATCCTGCCGTATGGGCATCGGTTCAATAGCAGGCAGCTCCACCTGAAATCCAGCATCCTCCCAATGGTCTGGAAAGGCAACAGAGGACAGTCTAAATCCTTGGACCCCTGTAGCCATGTGGGAAACCCAGAAGTTCATGGCCCCAGCTTCTCACTGGACTGGCTCCACTTTGAGGAGTGAACCAGTGGTTGAAAGATTTCTCTCTTTCAAATCCTGCCTTTCAAATAAAAATGAAAAACAAATTTTTCTTTAAAAAGTTTCATATGCTTATGAGGAGAATGTATAAACTGTGGCTGCTGGTGCAGTGCTCTGTAGAAGCCTGTGAGGTCCATTTGCTCAGGGTTTCAACCCTAGTGTATCTCTAGGGTTTGACTGACTTGCCTTTGAACTAGAGGAGCTGTTGGAATGGCCAAGTACTATTGTATGGGTTGTGTTTTCATAGTTCATTTTACTTATTTTTGTTTTTCGGAGATTTATCTATTTATATAGGGAAAACAGATTTACAGAAAGGAAAGACAGAAAAAAAGATCTTTCATTTGCTGGTCCCATAGTGGCCACATGGCTGGAGCTGTGCTTATCTGAAGTAAGGAACCAGGAGCTTCTTCTGGGTCTCCCACAAAGGTGCAGCGTCCCAAGAATTTTGTCCATCCTCAACTGCTTTCCCAGGACACAAGTATGCAGCTGGATGGGAAGTGGAACAGCCGGGGAATGAACTGGCACCCATATGGGACTCTGGCAGTTGTAGGTGAGGGTTTTAGCCAACACACCAGGTCCTTTTTATTTCTGAAAGTATTTGTTGTATATGACTGGGTAGCCTTACGTTGGATGCATACATGTTTATGAGTATTATATCTTTTTGCTGTTCAAAATCTCTTAGCAAAAATGCAATGTTATTTTTGGTGATTTTAATGGCTTTTTATTTAAAACCTGTTTTATCAGATAACAGAATAGTCACACATTTTAACACTTGGCTTCTGTAGGCCAGATATGTCTTTTTTCTAGCCCTTGCCTTTAGTCTACATGCATTTTCTTTTGTTAGGTTTAGGGTAGGGCTTTGGTTTTATCTATTCAGCCAAACTAAGTTTTTGAATTTAATTCATTTATATCAGTATTATTGATTGAGAACTACCCCAGCCATGTTGTCAATCAGATGTTGGTTTTACCTGTTATGAATGAGCTCAGTTGTTTTTGTGAGGTTTACTCTCAATGCAGGATTCATTATAGAATTTCTTGCAAGGCTGGTCATGAGCTTGTCTTATATAGAAAACACCTTATTTTTTCCTCATTATTATTCTTAAAAATAAATATTTATTTTATTTTTACTTGAAAGGCAAAGTTACAGAGAGGAAAGACAAAGAAAGAAATCTTTCATCTGAGAATCACTCCACAAAGGCCTTAAAAAGTAGAGTCACGCAGTCCAAAACCAAGTGCCAAGAACGGGAGTGGGCCGTGTTGGCCTAGGCTCCAGTGGCACGTTGAAGAACTGGGACTGGGAGCAGACCTGGTGGAGGATTTTTGGTGGCACCCTTGCTAGGCCGCAGCACCTGCCAGCACTCGTTCAGCTGGGACTGGAGGTGAAACCAGGCAAGGTTCGGCTGCAGGACCCACTAGAACACATGAGCATCAGGGCTTCAGGCAGGCTGGCCAGGGTTAGGCTACAACACTTGGCAGATAATGTGAGAACTACCTCTGGGGGCAAGATCAGACAGGACTCCTCAAGGGATTTCCCTGAGTAGGCTGTAGTATTTGCCACTAAGAGCTGGGCTTGGGGGCAGACCAGGCAGGCCAGGTTGTAGCACCCACTGGTGAACATGTATGCCTGTCAAGGGATGGCCTTGTTAGAGGTCCTCAGGAGGCTTCCCAATTATTACACAGCACCAGCTGGAACAAGTAAGAGCTTGGACAAGGGGCAGGTTGCACAAAGCCATAATGTTTGCTGGTACACACAGAAACCAAGAAATGGGACTTATCAGTGTGGGCTGGACTGCAGCCCTGACTGGCATGTGTGGGGGCCAGATCTGGACATGGGCCTGGTTGGGAGTTCTGAGAGTCACCCTAACCAAGGTGCAGCACCCACCAGCAAGCATGAGCTGGGACTGGGTATGGCCAGGACAGGTTAGGCTGCAACTCCCTTTTGGCAAGCATGAGTGCTGGATCAGGAATCAGGTGTGGAAGGGGGCCTCCCAGACGTGCTCAGCTAGGCTGCAGCACCTGCTGGTATAATAGAGTGCTGGGTCTGGGCGTGGGCCTAGCTGGGCTTCTTGTGGGTCATCCCAACCAGGTCATAGTATCTGCTGGCACACACAAGGGCTGCATCTGGAGATCAATCCCTTTGGGGCTCTTATGAGTTGGGCTGACGGGCCCACTGCATTTATTCCCAACCTCAGATGCTGTCACATGGACACCTGTTCTGGTCATGGAGCCACTCCCATGGCTGACTGTGTAAACAGAGACAGCACACTAGGATGCCCCTGAAAGACAGGACAGCCAGAAGAACTTGAATGCCTCACTCAAAAATAATGGAGGAGAAGGTTGAATTCTGCTATAAGCCAAATTCTCCACCCAGCAGTAAGACTATGGACATAACAAAACATAGACAGCTGGCAAGGATGGGAAGTGGCAGCTAGTGCCATGAAGTCAATGCAATCTCAGAACAGTTCAGACTACTGAGGGAACACCCTTGGACCATCCATGTACCCACCAAAGTCCCTGGGACAGTCAGGGGACCATCTCTGTGCCCTGGTGCTGATGTGACCCAGCACCGAGGAGCAGTGCAGCACCTCCCCTGTGCTCACAGGAGGGAGGGCAGAGTTGTCTTCTCACTCACCTTTCTCCCATCTCTTCCCATCCTGCATGGGTCTGTAATCCTAGGTAAGAAACATTTGAAAGTAAATCTAAGCTTGTAAAAGAAAAATGTGGTATTCTCACTGCTTTTAGGATTCTGTGTCATCAGCTTTTGATAGTTTGACCACAATATGCCTTGGAAAGACCTTTTTTTGTTGAGTCTGCTTGTTCCTCTTTAAGCATCCTGCTTCTGGATGTCCGTGTCTCTTGAAATCTGAGAAGTGTGTAACTGTCCTTTCATTTAGCAGATTCGCATCTTTTTTCCTGCTCTTCTTATTCAGGAATATCTATTTAGTCATTGGTACATAATTTATACCGAACGTCATAAAGCTTTATTGATTATTTTTAATTAACTTCTGTATATTTTTGCCAAGGTTATTTGAACATTTTGCCCAGATCAGAAATTCTCTGCCTCACTTGGTCTGTTCTGGTGTTAAAGCTCTGAGTCATCTTTATTTCACTGATTAAAAATTTCATCAACAACATTTCTATTTGATTCTTCTTAATGCCTTTTCTTTGCTTGTAAGTGTTATCATTCATCTCACTCATTGGTTTGCTCATGTTTTATGTTTGTCTGTGTGCAATGTCTTGGACTGCATTGAGTTTCCTTACAACCACCATCTTGAATTCTATTTCTGGCCTGCTGTAGTTTCCCACAGACCAGGGTCTAAATCTCAGGAATGACTGTTGCTTTGGAAACTTCCTGCTGGCTTGCTTCTTCACGTCCTTCGGGGTTCTACAGTGGCATGTGGACATCTAGTGTAAGAATCCCTTCTTGTTCATGGAGCAGTTGCTCCTGGAAGAGAGTTTCTGGCTTAGCTGAAGTGCGGAGCAGCTCCTGGTTGTTGCTTTGGATTTGGTTGTCTGTGAGCCCAGAAGTGCATCTCTGAGTGACTGGTTTCTTTTAACCAATGTCATTGAGTCTACACGTGACAAACTGGTCTAGTGTGCTGAAGTTCATGGTGTAAGTTTCACTTTGAAAGGTTGATGCTTTGGTTTCTCAGGCTAAGTGTCTGCCTGTAACGCAGACTTCCCATATGAGCATGGGTTCTCAGGTGAGCAGTTCCACCTGCTCCATTTCAGATCGAGTTCCCTGCTAATGGCTTAAAAGCAGCAAAGAATGGCCCGAGGCCTTGGGGGTCCTGCTCACATGTGAGAGAGCCAAAGGAAGCTCCTGGCTTTCAGCAGCAGCCCAGCCTAGGTCTGGCCATTGTAGTCATTTGTGGAGTAAACCAGTACTGAGCTCTCTATGAATGTATCTGTCAACTTATCTGTTTCTCCGTTTCTCCCTGTAACTCTGACATTCCAATGAAAAAAGTCAATCACTATAAAAGAAGGTAGACTTTGAGATAATATGGCTCCCTAAGATGTCTCTCAAATCCAGAGTTTGACATGAGTCAGTACAGATCACAGTGGCCAGGGCTCTGATCTGAGGGGATGTCCTTCAGTCCCACTGGCAAACCTGTGTGATGCTGCAACTTGTCTTGGGAATTGCTGGGACTCCAGACTGTGTGATGTGTTTGCGCCCTTTCTCAAGTCTTGCTATGTGAGCAGCTGGGGCTGCAGGTTAGGTCTGGGGCCAGGGAATGGGAACACATCCTGCTCCAGTCCTGCAGGCTGGCTGGGTGGGGCACAAGAGCTTTGGCTCTGGCAGGAGATAAAACTGCCTGTTTGCAGTCCTGCTGCTGCAGAGTGCAGTGGGCTATTGCCCAGATTCCCAGGGTGGGAGTGCGTTTTCCTGCAACTCCCCCCAGAAAAGCTAAAGGTCATCCTCTGACTCCCATGGAATGCGTGAGCATAGCTCTGTGCTTATTGTAAAGCTCCATGAGTCCCTGGATGCAAGCAGCCTGCCACTGCTCCACAGTGCACCCTGACCCTAACACTCACAGTGTGCACAGGATGAGGTCAGTAACTTTTTGCAGAGAGCTCAGCACTGTGTGCAGAGGGATCAGAGGAGTGAATGCAGCTTCCCTGCTCTGAGTCCCAGCTTGCTCAGAGCCCAGGGAGCTCCCAGGCTGAGACCACAGGCAGTGGGGTGACTGGCTAAGCTGTGGGTGGTGGAGCGTGTGCAAGCTGCTTCCCAGCTCACCTTGTGGGATGGTGGTGACCAGCTGCAGCTGTGAGCTGTGTGGCCAGCCTGCTGTGCTTCTGACTTCTTTCCTCACTGGCCCATGCAATCTTCATTGCTTTCCTTCCAGCTCGCTAAGAACTCCTGTTTTTTAGACCTCTAGAAATGCACTGCTTCCCTTCTTTATTTGTCTGTTGATAAAGTATTTTTATTTGAGAGGAAGATTTACAGAGAAATGAAAGACAGCAGGTGAGAGAGATTTGCAACGTGCTAGGTCACTCTCCAAAAATGCTGCCGCAGCCAGAGTTGAGCTGCTCCAGAGCCAGGAGCCAGGATCTTGGAGCTTCTTAGGAGGTTCCTACAGGGGTACAGTGCCCCAGTGACTTGAGCCATCCTCTGCTGCTTTCCCACGCCATAAGCAGGGAGCTGGATCAAAAGCAGAGCAACACGGTCTAGAAGTAGTGTCCATACGGATTGCTGGCACTCCAAGTGGAGGATTAGCTGGCTGATCCACACTATCAGCCCCTCTTTATTTTTCTGTCCTATCACACATGCAGCCAGTATGACTTCCCCTATTCAGCCACCTTGGGTCTTAGCCATGTGGGTTCTTAGGGCTATCCTCAGTGAAAATCTAAAACTCACATGCATTCCAAGTTGATTTTAGGATGCTTAAGACTGTCGTATTGCCCAGTGTTCACCCTGAAATCATGTCAAGTTGCTGTCAGTTATGAAATAGCTACTCTGTGCCAGGCCCTTGTCTAAGTCTTAAGCTGAGCACTAACTTGAAGGGAAATGTTAATAATCATTCCCTGAAAGCCTCAGTGAGCCTGCAATTGATCACAGGTGCGTTCAACTCTACTAAGTTCTAGCCTGCCAAAATGCCGCGGGGTTTCTGACTTCACTTTTTTAAAGGGTTTTCAGTGCAGCATCAGGGCATGAACCATTTTTTAGTGCTAATTTGTAGCGCTTGCTCCAGAAGCAACGAAATTCCAGCTTTCTTCCTCGCCATGTGACAGTGACGCTGAGTGCACTCACAGTAAGCAGAACTTGCAGCACACTGACCCTTCCAACAGTGAATGACAAACGCAGAGGCTTCCGTTGTGCAGGGAGCCAGTTAGGAAGGGCTCCAGTCAGGCATTCCTCAGACAAACGCTCCCCCTGGTGGCCAGCAAAGGAGATGGTTTCAGAGACCTGCGTGTGAATTTCACAAGCTGAGTTTTACAGCCAGTTTATCTTATAACTGGCATGGTCAAGGATGGTCCTTATGTCATGAGACTGTCACAACTTTCTAATGTCAGCAGAACCTCTCAGCTTTAGCTCATGGATTCTGAGTGAGATGATCCAGGGAACGTACTTTCCATGGCTGGCCCTGGTAGGATCCAGGCTGACACTGCCTTTTCCCCAAGTCCTCCCAGGCAGTAAGACATTCTGCACTAGCTTCTTATTCACCCACAAGAGGAGGTACCTCCCAGAATTCATGAGGGGCGGGAAGCAGAGAGCATCTGGATAAAAACTGGAGTGGGAATCCCACTGCTGCTACCTTCTACCAGCTACTGGGCTGGGGGGAAGTTGGTTACTGAGCTCTCTGGTTGTCCAGGTGTCTGTAAGGCTGCAGCTGCTGCAGCTGATGCTCCACGCCCGATGATCAAGGACACTTGGAGTTCTGTGGAAGCACAGAGAGCAGCTGCTGAGGGACGCCCTTTGCAAGTCTTCTGACTTAACCAGTTCTCCTGCCATTGCTCCTTTGAGGAGGTCACACAACCGGAATCAGTGCAAATGCCTTAGAATTTTTTCCCTTTTCTCTCACTACATCCGGCAGAGCAGGCTGAGGACTTGCACACATGCTTGGCCTCTAGGTGAGGCCTTAGGCTGGCCTGCTGGCTTGGCATGCTTGTAGACCAGAATGGGAACCCATGGGTGTGCTTGGGTGCTGGTGGGTGGGCAGGACTCCAGGCCAGCACACCACCCCACTGGAAGCCAGGGCCCAGGAACCCATGTGCTGGTGCACGCAGGGACTGCAGCTTGCTCAAGGAAGGAGCTATGGGGTGTATGGGGGAGTTGCTGAGGAAGTATGTTACAGATGGGGGATGGCTTCTGGGAGACTTCCATCAACCAGGCCACTTGTACTTGCAGACAAGTGAGGGAACGGACTCTGAATGATTTGGAGGTGGGAAACTAGAGGACCATTCTGGATAAAATCAGTGCACTCACTCATGTAAAACGCCTGAGCTGGATGAGTTAGCATGAACTGTTACCCTCTAATGCACATGAAAGTGGGCCTGCCTGGCAGGGCTAGACCACAGTACCCACCAGTAAGTGTCAGAGCAGGGGATGGGTCATGTTAGGCTGAGCTATTACACTAACTGGAACCTGAGAGAACTGCTTTTGGGGCAGATTCTCTGGGGAATATGTGGGCTCTCCCCTGAAGGACAGCAATACCCACTGGTTTGCTCAAGTTCCGTGGGTGGTAATGAGCCAAACTAGCCAGTATCATGGAACTCACTAACACTCAAGGGAACTGGAGTTAGGAATAGGTCAGGTGGTCTAGGCTGCAGCACCTGCTGGCTGGTGCAATAGTCAAGATGGGATGCAACACATGCAAGTTCATATTAGGGCTCAGACTGGGTGCTGGCCAGGCTGGGCTAGGCTGCAGGACCTTCCAGCGTGCACTGAGACTGGGGGCAGAACAGGTAGAGCCAGGCTGCAGGAACCACTGGTGAATGCTGAGGTGAGGCAGATCATATCAGATGGGGCCACAGCACCCACTGGCACATGAAAGAACCCAGACCATTGCTCCCACTGGGAAGTGTGACAGCTGAGACTGGGATGGTCCAGGCTGCGCATGTGAGTGGACCTTGGGAGTGGGCCAGGCTAAGCTAGACAACTGCATCTTCTGGCACGTGCAAGAGCCAGGATAAGAGCCAACTGGCTAGGTTTTGCCACAGCATCCACTGGCAAGTGCTGGGACAGGGTTAAGTCATGTCAGACTGGACCACAATAACCCTGGAAAGTGCAAGAGCCAGGCTTGAGGGTGGGCCTAGTAGGGAAACTGAACACTCCTCTATTGGGCCTCAGCTCCTGTTGGTAGACATCAGAGCCAGGGCTGTGGGCGGGCCAGGCTGGACAAGGCATCAACAGGAAATTGGCATGCATGTGGACTGGATTGTGGGGTGGGGAGGTCTTAGCTAAGCTGCAACACCCATAGGTGTATATGAAAGCCTGATTGGGATGTGGTGTGCCCCAGACTAGTCCACTGTTTATGCTGGTTCTCTCAGGAACCAGGGCAGGGGCGGGCCTGGTGGGGATTTTGGGGAGTCACCCAAAGAAGACTAAAGTTGTGCTGGCTTGGATAAAGGCCACGTCTGTTGCATGCTGGGTTGGGCTGGACCACAACACCCATTAGTTTACATGGGACATGGGACTGGGAATGGAACTGACCCGGCAACTACAATCACTGGTGTGTGCAGTCTGATGCATGAGGCTGCTGAACCAGACCTTTTACTTGTTGGCACATTTGCAACAATCAAATCTGGGGTCATTCCGGGTGAAATTTCTTGGGGGAAATCTCAAAGTAGATCACATGGCTCAAAACTCTGGCCACATGGGGAATCATAGGATTTGTGGCCTGATCCTGGAAAACATGTGTCCCAACCTTCAAGTGCTGATGCCTTTGCAGGGGACAGCATGCCCAGGTGCATAGAGGGGACAAAATAGCCAGCTCATTCTAGCTGAAGAGGATGGCAAGTGCCATTGAAGAAGATGGAGAACAGAGCAGGCTGGACAACTCTTTTGGCTGAGCTGTGGCAGCAAGTGTGTGGGTGAGTCAATGGCTATTGGAAGGATTTTCTCAACCTTGGAGCAACAAAACCAACAGCATTTCAGAACTCTCAAAGCTACTCAAGCAATACCCTCAGAGCATTCTTCTTCATATCAGGGTTTCTAAGATGACAGTAAGTAAAAATGCCCCATCCCTGTGTACTGATGAAGTTTCACACACACACACACACACACACACACACACACACACACACGCACACACACACACACACACACCCCTCCCCTCCTAGATACAGGAGAAAATAATGAAAGAAAAGAAAAATTGCAAGCATTTGTACCCACCATCTTCCCCCAAGCCTCGACCCTCTACACCCTAATCAGTGACCCTCATGAGTGTGCATCCTTGTCAACTATGTAAACATCAAAAAGAAAATTTATATATAAAAAGAACTTCCTTCCTTCTGTATAAGCATTTAAGCATACAAGGCCTAATATACATGGATAAGGAACTAGTAAAGTATTAGGAAAACACCAAGAACCAGGGTTGTGCGAGAGTGGATTAAGCCCGTGTAGGTGTCTGCATCCCATGTGGGCACAACTTTGAATCCTGGCTGGTCCATCTCGGCCCAGCTCCCTGCTGATCTGCCAGGAGAAACAACAGAAGATGGGCCAAGTGCTTGAAGTCTCTGAGCTCACTTGGAATATACAGATGAAACTCCTGCCTCCTGCATTGCTCTGGCCTACCTAAGGCCAGTGTGGCCATTTGGGAGTAAACTAGTGTTAGCTATGCCAAACACCCAAGAAAGAAAAAGCCAGCCGAGTACAAACAGGCATTTATAAAGCAAAGAGAAGTCCTTCCTGGGCCTTTCCCCACGCTGCGGAAGAATGAGCAGGAGAGGAAGGAACAGCTAGTGGGAAAGACAAGCTGGGTAGCAGACAAAGGTTTTATGCCCCTCTGCCATGGGTGCTGGCATCAGTCCTGCTTGGGACCTGATAGGGCAAGAAATGTTCACCTTTGTCCATCATTGGCCCATACTTGGACTTGGCTGCCTTCAGGGTGTGCCAGATCTCTGGCTGAAGTCACTGTGGTGTCCACCCACTTCCTTTAACTGTGGTAACCATCAACCAGTGGATGAAAGATCTATGTTTCTCTTTGTCTCTTTCTCTCTGTAGCCCTGGCTCAGAAATAAATAAACAAATGCATAAATAAACCTCAAAGAAGGGGAAAAGTAAGGGGCCACTGTTATAGTCATGTAGAAGGTTAAGCTGTCACCTGCAGTGCTAACATCCCATATTGGCACCAGTTTGGACCCTGACTGCTCCACTTTCAATACAGCACCCTTATAATGTGCTTTGGAAAGCAGCAGAGGCCAGCCCAAGTGCTTGGGGCCCTGCAGCCGTGTGGGAGACAGTGAGGAAGCTCGAGGTTCCTGGCTTTGGTCTAGCTCAGTCCTGATCATTGTGGCCATTAAGGGAGTCAACCAGGAGATGGAAGGCTTCTCTCTACAATCCTGCCTTTCAAATACACATGCCTTTGAAAAACATTAGTAAATTTAAAAGGCAATTAAAAAGACACATTTCATATTAAGCTCTTTAAAAGCAACTGCTGTGAAAGCCACCCTTCTGACTTAAGGCTGTGAAGGACTTGCTGCACGGTGCTGGGCAAGTGCAAGTGGATGTTTACCTGGGCACTCAGGAGTTTCCCCAACAGATTCATTGGGGTCAATGGGACTGGGAATGGAACTGTTAGGTCACAACAAAAGGGAGCAAAAGGAAATGGAGCTCTTGTTTTTCCCACCCCTGCAGAGGCATCCTCTAACAAAAGTGGCAGCAGTGTCTTCAGCCAGACTCCTGCATTTGTCCCACTCAATGAGTCACGCTTGTGCTGTGTGTTCTATGGGTTTGGAAAAGCACATATAGGGAGCCTGGTGTTATCTCACAGAGAAGTTTCAGTGCCCTCTGAATCTCTCTGAATGCTGACTCATCTTTGGCTAACACTGAGCTTTTTGCTATTTCCATAGTTTCACTTTCCCCAGGATGGTATGGTGTTGAAGTATATAACATATATGCTTTTCAGATTGGCTTTTTTCACTTAATAATACACTCTTAGGTTCTTTCTGTGTCCCATGGCTTTAGAGCTTGTTTCTTCTCAGTGTACAAGGCAATGTAGGCAGCTGCCTACAGCTCAGGGGAAAAATAGCTTTAAAACTATGAATTAGTAAATGTAAAAATTTCTACAGTCCTAGAACTCACAATTCCAAATATGACTTTTAGGAAAGAATCTCTAAGTGGATTAAATACAATTCTGAAAATGTGAACAAGATGCAGAAAACACAGGCAGTTTGGATTGAGAAAGTAGCGTGCCCTGATGTCAAAGATTTAAAACTAAGGTAAAGGCTGGTGGCTGGTGTGTCGGGGTAATCCTCTGCCTGTGCCACTGGCATCCAGTGGGAGTGCCGACTCGTGCTCCAACTGCTCTACCTTCAACCCAGCGCCCTGCTTCTGGCCTGGGGAGGCAGCAGAGCATGGCCAAGTGCTTGTGCCCCTACACACAGACTGCCCCGCCTCTGGCTGGAGTGGGCATTTGAGATACAAACCGGTGGGTGAGAGGTCTCTGTCTCTTCTACTCCTTCAAGTAAAATAAATACATCTTTAAAAATCCCTAAAATAATACGTCACATTACAGTATTAAGTCCATAATATTTTTCCATAATCTTAGGTGGATCCTATTTTAAGAAATCACATATCACCATTGTTAATTTGAGGGAAAAGAAAAAGGTAATACCTCAATAGCCACAATTTGAAAAGGATGTTAGCTGTGTGTACCACTCGGAGCCTAGGTGGCGGCTCTGCTGCTGCACGGCGGAGCACCAGGGCTGAGCAGGGAGGCCACCAGGGGGCGCATGATATTGAAAATTAAGGCAGAAAGAACCTGCACTTTCTGTTTAAAGATTTTTCTTTTTTTTATCTTATTGGAAAGGCAGATTTACAGTAAGAAGGAGCGACAAAGAAAAAGATCTTCATCTACGAGTTCACTCCCCAAGTGAGCACAATGATCAGAGCTGAGCTGCTCCTTAGCCAGGAGCTCCTAAATTACTTGCTAAAACACAACAACAACGACAAAAACAACTGGAGGCTAGAGTAATCTTGATATTGAAGCTTGATGAAAATAAAGTGAAAAAGGAAACCACATGATTGTTTGAGAATATAATTTAAGCCCTAAAATGAATTAAGCCAAATATTTAAGGTAAGAACACATTATGAAAAAAAGTCATAGCATAAATGGAAATACAATAAAATAATAATAACAGTTCTTAGTGTCCAGGCTGGCCTGGGAAGTTAAGCGAAGCATGTCGCAGATGTGGCATCTGGCCCTGCAGCTGCCATGGAGGAGGTAATTAGCTGGGCCCGACCAAACTTCCCAATTAACCATGGAGGACTCTACCAAGATGGAGAGAGCTGGAGAAGATGCCAGAGTCATGCATGTGGATGTGTAAGCATAGACACACTGAAGGTCAAGGTGTGACCTTGAAAATGAGGAGGGAGGGGTTCCTAATGCTGCAATCTTGGAAATTTCTTTATTAAAAGAACCTCACCATCCAAATATAGTCCGTATTCAAGCTGTACTAATGTAGGATTGCAGCTTATAGCTCATCATTGAATCCCTTTTTTTTATATCAAGAAATGTTGGATTCAACCCCTCCTGGTCAGTTTATGGATTCCTTATTATTTAAGAGTTATTGTATCAAAAGGGAACTGTGTTTTGTCACTTTAGAAGAGTTATTCACAAAGACAAATATTTATTAATTAATCACAAAGCAGCTATTAAACTAGCTAGTGTGGACCTCATCAGAACTTTTGTTACACCTGTGGCAGTGTGCACACAAGAGGATGCAGCGCTCTGAGGGGAAGGGGAGCTGCAGCCGGCTCATTACTCAAGCCCAGTTGGTGTTTGGGATAGGCACCATATTTGCAGAATCAACAACTAAGAAACCACATTTTCATGGAGATTTAGGACCTTATCCATTCTCCAGGACTCCCAGCAATGACGCCAGCCCAGCAGTGAAGTTGTTACAGGACTGTAAGAATACCTGTTCTAGGGCCCGGCAGCATGGCCTAACGGCTAAAGTCCTCGCCTTGAACGTCCCGGGATCCCATATCAGCGCCGGTTCTAATCCCGGCAGCTCCACTTCCCATCCAGCTCCCTGCCTGTGGCCTGGGAAAGCAGTCGAGGACAGCCCAAAGCTTTGGGACCCTGCACCCACATGGGAGGCCCGGAAGAGGTTGCTGGTTCCCAGCATCGGATCGGCACGCACCAGCCCGTTGCGGCTCACTTGGGGAGTGAATCATCGGACGGAAGATCTTCCTCTCTGTCTCTCCTCCTCTCTGTATATCTGACTTTGTAATAAAAATAATAAATCTTTAAAAAAAAAAGAATACCTGTTCTAACATGGGAACCAGGAAGCTTATCATTCCATGCTAGAAAGTTGGATGGGATTCACAAGGATCCACTCCTGAAAACGTTCATCCATGATCCTGCTGAACATATTTCTGGTAACGGGCAGATGGATTTGTTAGCTAACTGAACATTAGACTTCAGAGAACTGGCTACAGAGTGAGTTGAAGCTGGCCAACTAGCAGAGCAGTGGTTGTGTCAGCTTAATGGGCTAACTGGTTGGCAATGAACTAGCTGGCTGCAGGGCGGGTGAAGGGTGAGCTATACCTTAGAGAACCAAAAAACCAGCAGGAACCAAGCAGCTTTGTCTGCAGGCAAAGGAAGGGTTGTCAACGGAGCCTAGGAAGGAGTGTGCTGTCTGCATTTCCTAAGGAAGGAAGATGAGCAAATAGATCCAAGGGGTGATGGCAGGAAAACTGCAGTAACCCCACGACCAGCCTTTTATTCTTACTGCCTTTGAGAGTGAGTCACCAAAAGACCTGGGAAAATGGAGCCCCTCCTTCATGCTAGCAGAGGGAGAGCACTTCAGCATTACACAGAGTGACCGCAAACCCTCCACACTTCTGCTGCCTGTAGCCCACTCCTCAGTGTCTCCTCCTGCTTATCCCCCTTGACTTTCCCCAGAATTCTCCAGGTTCTTCAGTTGCCCCCTACTCTTACTGTCTTTTGAGCTGCCATCACTTCTGGGTTTCATTTCCTGTAGCCATCCTCAACTTCCTGGAATTACTCAACCCCAGGTGGCATTTGGAATGGCCACCATCCTCAACTTCCTGCACTTCTGTGGTCTCGCTGTGTTTGCTTTTTACAGACACATTCTGTTGCCTTAAGGAGTAAAGTCCTAGCAAGGGGTTGGTGCATCTTGCACCAGAGGGCTTGGGCTCAAGTCCCAGCTCTGGCTCTGATTCTAACTACTTGCTGATGCACACCCTGGAAGCAGCAGCAACAGCTCAGGTGCTTGAGTCCTGTCATCTGCCCCAAACTGCCTTCTGGGTTCCTGGCTTCACATGGCCCAGTTTCAGCTGCTGCAAACATTTGGGAATTCAAATAGCAGAGCAGAAATATTCTCTGTCTTTCTGCCTTTCAAATGAATAAAAATAAATTCAAAAAAGAAAAAATGTCTCCAAAACCTTTGAAATTCAACAGGAAAAAGCAGAAAGCCTTTCTGCATTTCTAGGTACATAGAGACCAGATGAAGGAATACTCCAGACAGGATGCAGAAGTTCCAGTGGCACAAGGGCTTGTAAAGGTGAGTTTCATATTTAAGAGCTGGCTGGATATTACAAAGAAACTAAAAATGACTGCTGGCTGGAATGAGAAATCAACTCAGGAACTATTCAGGGAAGTACAAAAATTTTTCATGAGAAGGGGAAAGGAGAAATAAAAACAAAGAACGGTTTGTATCAAGGAAGTGGTAGCTGAAGAGAGACTGGATCAGGGTCTCCCTTGCAAAAATGGTGGCTTCCAAGTTTTAGCACACTGCTCGGAATAAAATACAGAGGAAATTCCTAGACCTGTAAGTGGATGTTACAGGTGTGGAAACATTCTAAGGGAGAAAGGGGAAGATAACCCTCCTCGTGGCTTTTGATGAAGACTGGGGGGAGGGGGCGCTGGGGTTCTGTCTGAGTGAGATTTACCAGGAAGGAAGAAGAAGAGGAAACACTTTGGTTGCCTCTGTGACTGTTTATTCTTCCTTGACACATCAGCCAAAGATCGACAATGGCAGGGGAAGGGAGAGTTCTCCAGGTGTGAATCTCTTCTCAAACGCTGTCAGACTGGGCTCTGCACACACTGTGGCCATTGTCTCGGGGTCCAGTCTTCCCATCCTTACACCTTATGCCACCTGTTTGTGGCAGGAGAGTAGAATGTGGCTCTTGGGGGCTCTCACCCAGATACAAGGGAGACAAAAACAACCTGGTGCTTTTGCTTCCAAACTCCTGAGCCTATCTCTGGGGAACAGCCTGGGTGTGCAGAAGGCATGGCAGTCACTATCTCATTAGTTGAAGGGAGCAGAAACTTGACTTTTGCTGGGACCCTGCTAGTGAGCACCCCACATCAGCTCAGAAACTATTTTTTTCTTGTTTGAGAAAAATTTCCCCTTAACTTTATTTTTGTTAAGATTTATTTATCCTTATTGCAAAGTCAGATATACAGAGAGGAGGAGAGGCCTTTCATCTGATGATTCATTCCCTGAGTGACTGCAACAGCCAGTGTTGAGTCGATCCGAAGCCAGGAGCCAGGAAATTCCTCTAGGGCTTGCACACGGGTGCAGCGTCCCAAGGCTTTGAGCCATCCTCAACTGCCTTCCCAGGCCACAAGCAGGGAGCTGGATAGGAAGTGGGGCTGCTGGGGTTATAACTGGCACCCATATGGGAACCCAGGGTGTTCAAGGCAAAGAATTTTGGCCACTAGGCCACTGCAGCAGGCTCTCCCCTTAAGTTTCATTCAAAATCTGCTCCTTTAGATGTTTCAGTTATGTTCTGATTAGTGAAGTGAGACTAGTGGGCAGTATTGGCTTCCAGGCCTGCCCTGCCTCCTACTCCCTGACCTTATTTCTTGACTCAGAATACAGAAGGGCACTGTGCATTCCCCAGTGGTCTTGGCATCACAGCCAGCAGGTTCGGCCTGGAGGCAGGTGCCCGGGGATCCTGCATGCGCTCCAAGGAAGCCCAGCAATTGTGCCCAGCTCCCCCGGCTGCTCCTCAGTGACACCCTCAGTGATTTCACCAGTGTGCACTAACGTCATTAACCTGCTCCCCCAATCTGTCCTCCCTACACTCCCAGATCTTCATCCTGGAAAGGTTGCCAGGCTCTGTTCCCTCTAGGCCACGACCAGAAAGAAGAGAGGGCCTCCGTAGCGCACATGCTTAGCCCATGTTGAGTTTAGGACTACAGGTCAATCTGCACTGGGTCAAAGGACGCCTTCCCCACCTGCCTCTGCAAGGGTGTTGTCTTCCACCCCATCCCATAGCCAGGCTATGCAAGCAGTTGTTCTGTAGGACAACAATAAGCTAGCATGGTTCCTTGCAGCCTTGTGAAAGGGTTTGGGAAATGTTGGCAAAGCAAAGCTGTGGTTGTGCCAAAACAGTTTTCCTGGTGTAAGCCCATGGCAGTGTGAGGCAGGCCCAGGTCTTGTCCCCACATCTGATTATACTATAGGATTTTATGGGAACCCAACACTCACCATGCCTCCCATCCAGATCTCCTGACATATGCTGACTGCTGGATGTAGAGGACGTATCTTTAAATCAGCCACAGCTGAGAATGGAGGTTCCACTTAGGAAGCAAAGCAGCCTTCCTCGGCCTGTGCTCAAAGCAGCAGGTGCACAGCCGTGGCTGCTTGGCGTGGAGAGCGGGGCCAGCATCCCTGGGAAAGGCTGCTGCTGAATGACAGCAGGACCAGGACCATCCACCAAGGAGCTCCCTCTGCAAGCCTGATAAGTGAGGATGAGGGGAGTGAGCAGGAAGCTGACAAAAATGACCTGCTGGGTCACACAGTGCTGAGTGTCCTTGTTGGAGCTCTGAAGCGTGGAAAGCTGATGACACTGCAATCTCCCTGACCTAGAGTAATCCCAGGCAGGGAGAGCCTCCCCAGGGGGAAGTTCTCCTTCTGGGATCCAGAGAGCAATTCATTGAATAGCTGAAGCACCCAACGGGACCAGGACAACATGGCTTCAACAAGGCAAAAACAAGCACATAGAGGGCCATGTTAGAGACCTTTGTAGTCAGAAAATTAAGAGATGGTTAACAGACTCAGGAATTTTAAAGTATCAGGTCATATTGTTTAAAAAAACACTGCTTAATTTTAGCAATAAACAACTGTGTGGCTCCAGCTAGTTCCCTATGGGAAGGGAAGGAGAGTCAGCAGGCATCCGAGCACAGCTGGTTAGGTGTTATTAGGCACTATTGAACACTAGTCTAGTATTCCAGGTCAGTCCAGATGTCAGGGAAGCGCCAGCACATGATGGGGTGAGAGTTTTAACTACAAATCCATCCTATCTCAGGGAAAGAGACAGAATGCCTATACCATGATTGGCCGTAACAGCCAATCCATATGCATTGCCTATCAATTGTTTGACCCAGCTCTGTGGATTGTATCCTTTCAATCAAGCTCTAGAACTTTTCAAAGACCAAGAAAATGCTATCTACAGATTCCAAGTGTGCCTATGGGTGGTAAACACTTTTGGGAAAATCTGGGCAGAGTTGCGTCTTATAACTAGTTAGAGGAAAGGAATTCTTATTTGGGAAATTCGTAAAATAAACCCTCTAAAATCTCTTACATGTAGCAGAAGTGGCTGGGCAGACCTCCCTGCTGTGGAAACCTGGGTCAGTTCCTGAGGATCTGTGTCTGGCATCTTATACTCCTATACTTCATCACCGTGTGGCAAAAAGGACTCCTCTCCCAGATTCTGCTTGTTGAGTGTACAGCCCATCACTTCCAGCCCAGGGCCTCAGGGCTCATTAAGACCTGCAAGAAAGACAGGCTCCTTGCTTCCTGACTACTGGGCCAGTCCTGCAAACAGCAGAGAAAGAGTGGATGAGTACTCAGGTTAGAGGACTGGTAAATGAGATCCAAAATGGTGAAAGACTAGGGAGCACTGTGTAGATCACCAGAAAGGCCCTTAAAAATGGTTGTGAGAAAAGTGTAAGTACATGCTGGCTCAAAGCATGGGACAGTGGAGGGAAACCAGCGGAATGTCTGTACTGGAGAGAGCAGAGACAGGAAAGCCTGGGCAGAATGGCTCAAATGCTCAGGACAAGCCCCAAGCTCAGGAGAGGATCAGCTCCCCACAGGTGCAGACAAACTTTCCTCAAGTGCAGACCACCTTCCCTCAGGCGCAAACCAACTCACCTCAGTCATAGACCAGCACCCCTCAGGCCCAGAGCAACTCCCCTCAGACACTGCCCAGCTCTCCTCTTGTGCAGACCAGCTCTCCTTCGGCTCAGGGCAGCTCCCCTCGGGCCAGACCTGCTTCCCTCAGACACAGTTCAGCTCCCCTCAGGTGCACAGCTGGTCACCCCAGGTGCAGCCCAGCTCCCCTCAGGTGCACAGCAGGTCTCCCTGGGTACAGCCCAGCTCTCCTTAGGTGCAGATCAGCTGCCTAGGTGCAGCCCAGCCCCCCTCACATGCAGAGCAGGTTCCCTCAGGTGCACAGCAGGTCCCCTCTGGCATACAGTAACTCCCTCTCCATTGTAGCCTCCTCTAAATCTGTAAAACACCCTGTCCATCAGGGAAGCAGTTTTAGAGATGGAGAGGTCTGCCACCCCCTCATCTGGCAATACATTTAACCTTTAGTTTACTTCAAACCTATTTCTTGTTGTTTTGCTTTGGCACAGGTGTTACCAGAAAATCCTGGTGGGTTCTTTCCTCAGTTTAGTGTAGATATAAAAAGCCAGCAATCTGTTGCAGACAGAAAAGTTTATTGTGAAGAAACCAGGTGAGCAGGGAAGGGAGAGGGAAGAGGAAAGCACCTCCCAAGAGAAAGCCAGGAGGTGGGGTCTTCTGGAAAGGGGAGGGGGAGAGAAAGACAACAAAGATTTGAGGAAGGGTTTGGGATTATAAGCATTCCCTGATCCCTTCTTGTTGGGAGGGAACTTACAGGTCAGATGCTCCCCTTTGGTGATCTCTTAATCAATTATGAAGTGGATTGGTAATGTTGATGCCACCCACTGCACAGTGTGGCCAAGACCTCAGCAGGCTTGGATGGTCCCAACAGGGACAAGAACTGAGCTTTTAGAAGCAGATCTGCAAACTGGATCAATGAAAGGAGCTGGCAGGGGTTCATTAGACTGGGAGGCAGGGCAGCACTGTTAGTTATTTAAAAAGATTGGAGAGAGTTCTAGTTCATATGATATTACGATATTATTACGCGCAGCTAATTCCTGCAACCTGGTTCTTTACCGTGAGCTGAAATCACCAGACGCAATGAGGTATCTTAGGAGGTTTATTCCAACGGGGCAGGAACAGGGTGGAGGGGAAGGGGAAGGGGAGGGGGGAAGGGAGGCCGGAGGAAGAGGGCAGAGCAAAGAAGAGCAAGAGAGAGGAAGAGAGAGAGAGAGAGCAGAGAGACAGAGACCAGAGAAGGAGGGATAAGAGAGAGAGCCGCACCTGGGGGGGGGGGCTTTTTGTCTGCCAGGTGTAGGGGGTGGGGATTGGGAGGGATTGAGGCCAGGTCCCCAGGGGATTGGCGCCTGCAGGTGAATGCCTAGGGATGATTGGTGAATGGGCAGAGTTGGGGAGGGGGGCTGGAAGATTGGGAGGTGGGATTCAGGTGGGATTCACGTGGAATGCCAGGTTACATCTGATTGGTGGATAGCTAGGCCGGCGCGAACTTCATGAGCTGTGAGGAAGAAGGAATGGCACCGGGTCCAGGGAAGGATCTTGGAATAACTCTTTACAAGCACCTCCACCCTAATGTGCACCCACTCAGTGTTCTGCACAGATGCTGCTGTCTTTTGGGATCACAAAATCTTCCAAATGATGGTGTTGCTCATTACTGCCTCTGCAGGATGGTCCCACACTGGACACATTGGTCTACTCTTGGCGAGTATGGGGGCCCTGGGGAATATTCATGGCTACAATAAATGCCTTTTACCTCTTCCTTTCCCACAGCTTGTCACCAGAGTTAGCGGGCTGCAGTGTTTCCTTCCCTTGGAGTCTTAACAATCAACATCAGCTTGCTCAGTAGAAACTTTCATTTTCTTGTGACCAGGAAAGGAGAAAGCATAGAGGCATAGTTCCCCAAATAAGTGGCTTACATGAGAGTCACTTCACCAGGGCTTTCACAGCAAAGGGCAGGAGTGCCCAGGACACAGCAAGAGGGAGGGGTGCCCTCCCTACCTTTAAGGTTCATCTTCATGCTAATGTGTGTTCAAACACCTGACTCTAAGTGGCCTCTTGTGGCTTTGTCTGTGGTGGCCTGACTCCCTCTGAGTACAAGATCATCTCATCAGTTTTCCTGGTTGTACTCTGAATGAACTCAAGGGTCTAAACCTTTTTGGACTCCCTTGACAAATCCTAGGGTCCACTTTCTGTCTAAATCCTACATTCTTAGTGATAACGCCCAGGGACAGTTGCCATAGCAGATATAAGTTTGTCATTGAGGTCATCTTCAATAACCAAAGGCCAGGCCAAATGAAAGCATTTAGGTCTCAAAAAGACATCACTTCTTGATCTCCAAGGGGATCTAACCAGATCACTGCCAATCTCTGCAGAAGGCTACCTTCTCTTACTTTGAAGAGGACTGGTTCTTCATTGCAAATAACCCGTGGTCATCATTGAGGAAGTGAAGATGCTAATTGGGAAGAAGAAAACAATCTCTGTGTTAGAGGAGACAATCAGTTCTATGTTATGGCATAGATACTTCTTGCTTCGAAATATAGACTGTCCTTATGTAGACTTATATATCACATAGAATTTCCAAAATTCTGTGGTGTCTCTATGTTGGGGGTGAATATACCAAATTCCCATGCCGTTAGCTCCCTTGTCTGTGCTACTTTGGCAAGCCGGCAGGCAGGTACCTGGCACATGTTCTGCCAGTCAACGGGTCCATGAACTGCCACGCAGGTCCTGGACTGCATGCCACTCGTGTCTGTAAAGGACAGGCTGGATGCTCAGCCAGTTCAGTGAGCCACCACTAGGGGAGCTGTGGCATTCCTGTGTTCATGTCTCCCATCTCTGTGAATAAAGACTTGCAAAAGATATCTCAGTTACTCTTTTTTCTGAACCGGATCTATTTTCCCAGGAGACAAACTTCTGAATTATTCTGTGCTGCATGAGTTTAGTACAAGGATGCACTTAGCACCACAGACATAGTGCACACTTGCTTTTCTCACTTCCAGCAGACCAGGAACCTCCTAGCTAGGGGAGAGAGGTAAGAAAGGGTGTGTAGACCCTGCAGTTCTGCCATAGGCTCTCAGCCCTGGTGATAGGCTTCACTGTTCGCATTCCATCAATGAGGGAACTCAAGCACCATCACATGGCCCAACAGGCACACAAAATTGGGAACTTGACCTGCCTGCTGAGAGCTCCCATGTAGGGACCTTTCCATGTTAGAGCACCTCCTTCCTAACTTCTATGTCAGGAGGTTTCTGTCTTTAATAAATCCTGTTTTGGGGCCCGGCGGCGTGGCCTAGTGGCTCAAGTCCTTGCCTTAAACATCCTGGGATACCATATGGGTGCCGGTTCTAATCCCAGCAGCTCCACTTCCCATCCAGCTCCCTGCCTGTGTCCTGGGAAAGCAGTGGAGGACAGCCCAATGCTTTGGGACCTTGCACCCAAGTGGGAGACCTGGAAGAGGTTCCTGGTTCCCAGCTTCGGATTGGCGCGCACACTTGGGGAGTGAACCATAGAACGGAAGATCTTCCTCTCTGTCTCTCCTCCTCTCTGCATATCTGACTTCGTAATAAAATAACTAAATCTTTAAAAAGAAAAAAAAAACTGTTTTGGAGGGGCAGCACAATGGCTCAATTGGAGGATTCTCTACCTCAAATCACCATCCCATATGGGCACCAGTTAATGTTCAGCTCCTCCATCTCCACCCAGCTCCCTGCTAATAGACAAGGAAGACAGTAGAGAATAGCCCAAAGCCTTGGAACCCGGTATGCAAATGGGAGACCCAGAGAGACCTCTTGACTCCTGTCTTCAGCTCAGCTCCGGGCACTGTGACCATCTGTGGAGTGAACCAGCAGATGGAAGAGCTTTCTCTTCATCTCTCCTCATCTCTTTAGATCTGCCTTTCCGATAGAAACACATAATTTTTTAAAAAAGTAAATCCTAGTTTTGCTCACATGAAAATCCTTTTTTATAACATCAATATTTATTGCTTTATATGAATGCTGTATTGAGAGCCCAAGCATTCAGGTTACACACAGAAATTATACAATGATGTACCACTTTATAAAGGCAGTGAACACAGGACAGTTGACAAAATCCACTTTACAGAAATTTTAAAATTCTAAATAACAAAAAGTACAGCTGAGGAAACAGGTATAAATTTGGCAGCCAGTAATTTTGACATGGAAGTTGCAGCTCACATGACTTTAAATATGTGAATTTTAAAATGCTGAATATAGAGTAATCATTGTGCTTTGTGTTTATTTGAAAAATATAACACTGGCTGTCAAAGAAGTATGTTCAAAATATTTAATTCACTTCAAAATGTCATACAAATTATGTTGGCTTCTCTGTGCCCCTAACACTCTGCTTAGCTCAGGGACATTGCTGAAGCAATATACTAATTCTTCCAGTACAGTGGTGTTTCTTACCATTGACATTTGTGTACTCTAGAATAATTTAGAAAAAATGTGTAGGAAAGCAAGCAAAAAGCCAAGGAACCAGCCTGGATCTTCTGAGCTGGTTTGTGTCAGCGGGGTAAGCGCCCATTCGCTAACACAGCAGGCTACTGTTGGAGCCCAAGTTCAAGAGGAGCACGTCTTATCAACAACCATGTTTCCTCCCCAGGCTCCTCAGGGGCAGACACAAGAACCGCAGCTTCAACAGATTCCTGGGGATGTGTTTAACCTGGGGTCTCAACAGACAAGGTGTGCAGGGCTTCACAAGGGCCAGATTTTATTTAAAGTATTCAGGAGAGAAAGAAAATGCCTTCTGAAAGAGATGAACTCAATCATTACCAATAGAAAAGGTAATCATTGTATTCATCTCTTATAGAAACAGAAAAATATAACATTTCCCCTCTTAGAAAAGTATATAGGTATATGTGTGTGTGTGTGTGTGTGTGTATGTGTGTGTGTGTGTGTGTGTGTATGTGTGTGTGTGTGTGTGTGTATGATTTAAAGTTCCATTGTACACAAACAATAAAACCTGGAAATCCCCATGAAACCCTACAATTCACATGTTAAAATATTGAAACTATGACCAAAACAGGAAAACGGCCAAAGCACTCACACACAAGACAAACAGCTTTCTTTCTGAGGCAGGCCCAGGGGTCAAAGGCCAGGGCTTTAAAGGGTGGTCAGGAGGAGGGGTTGCTTGTTAGGGGTCACCTACCCAATCTGTAGCCACAGCTGCCTCCCCCACCAACTGCCACTTTTATCAGTGCCAGCTGCAGCTGCTTCCTGCTAGACCAGGTTAAAAACCGCAAAATCAGTGGCACTTTCTGAAAACTGAGGTAAGCTTGAGCATTTTGCCCTGCCTCCTCTCTGCTGGGTATTTCTTCAAGCTTTGAGTGCACTCCTGATCAGTTCCTGGCCCTTTGTCTCCATGCAGAGCTGAGGAGTGTCGGACTCTGACTCATTCTTGGGATAGGATCAGTCAGCTTGCAACACTCGGGGCCCAGTGAGCCTAGTAATGCCACTTGGGACTGAAGAACACTGTTTCTGGGAGAGTAACCCCCAAGTCATTATCTCCATCCATCTGATTTGTTGAAGGACAGAATGGTGAATTTTATAGGCTCTAGGTTGAAGGTTACTGTCTTACAATGTTGGGGTACAGTGGCACAGTACAGGTAGTATGCAGTCAAGGATGTTTACATAGGTTTAGAAACCACAGGGAAGAAATAAAGGTGGTTCCACTTGTCTTTACTTTTTTTTTTTTTGTAACTACTCTTGATTACTTGACGGCAATAGTTTAGGTTTCAAAGTGTATGACTTTGAGCTGCTTAGCATCGGACATTTAAATGGTCAAAGTAAGGAATCTTCCATGGGAAGACCAAATATTGTTCCAGAATTTAAGTACACTGACATTGGAAGGCATCTTCTCCATGTGCCTATTTTCTAGTTCTCTTGTCATCATAAACTGGAAAACAGCATATTGTAAGTAACCCATCCTAGCTGATACAAATGAGCTTGCTGGGCCTGGCACGATGGCTCAATGGCTAAATTTTCACTTGCAATCAGCAGGATTCCCTATGGGCACCCGTTCCTGTCCCACCTGCTCCACTTCCCACCCAGCTCCCTGCTTGTGGCCTAGAAAAACAGTGGAGGATGGCCCAAGTCCTTAGAACCCTGCACCCACATGGGAGACCTGGGAGGATTTCCAGACTCCTTTCTTCAGGTCGGCTCAGCTCTGGCTGCTGTGACCACTTGGAGAATGAGCTAAGCAGTAAAAGATCTTCTGTCTATCTTTCTGCAAATCCGCCTTTCCAATAAGAAAATACATAAATCAGAAAAACTGAGGTTACTGAAAAGCAGTGTTTTGGAAGAAAGCAAATGATTGTCATTGCTGTAATCTATCCCTGCTCATTTGACAGTAAGCATTATTTAAGAAGATGCAGAGCATACACAGCCAACATCACCACAGAGTTAAAATCCTCAAAAATGAAGTTGCTATTCTTCAGACAACGCAGGAACTCAAGATAACTGCATTTCTAAGAAGTTAGCAAGAGCAGATCTAGCACATTATTAGCAAGGGAACTAAATTATAGGGATCAGAGAAGAAGTAAGCAAAATTGAGAAACAAAAGCAATACAAATGATCAATAAAATGTTTTATTAAAAGATAAAGCTGAGAAACATTAAACCAGACTAATGAAGCAAAACCTAAAATGTTAAAAAGGAGACACTACAACTGAATGCTTACTAAAATCAAAATGGCTGCTGGCAAACAAGACAAATGCTGGTGACAACATGGATAGGAAAACAGCACTGTGGGTGGGCTGTGCGCTGTGCAGTCACTGTGGGCAGCAGTGTGGAGATCCCATCAAACACTGGGCATGCATGTCTGTCTGATCCAGAGATTGCCCTACTCCAGACCCAGCCAAAAGACATTAAATCATTGTGTCAAGTAGATATTGGCTCTGTCCTGCTTATTGCAGCATTGTTCACACAAACTGAGATGTGAAAACACCTAGCATCCCTAATAATCCAAGACAGGTGTTGTAGCTGATCAAGGTGAAGGTCCAGGTGAGGCCAGTGTTGTGGTGCTGCACATGAAGCTGCCACCTGCAGCACCAGCATCTCATATGTGTACTATTTCCTGTCCTTGCAGCTCCACTTCTGATCCAGGTTCTCTGCTGGTGGACCTGGGAGGGACGCGGAGGATGATCAGGTCCTGGGCCCCTGCACCCATGTGCGAGAAAGCCCCTGCCTCCTGGCTTCAATCTATCCCAGTGCTGGCCATTGCAGCTATGAGGAGTGAGCCAGTGGGTGGAAGATCGCTCTTTCTGTATAATGTACACTATGCATCGGTGACTCTAACTTTCATATAAACCAGGAAATTTAGAAAAAAAACTATCACTGCTTGCCATCATCCCCAAATGGAGTGCTGAATCAAGATCTACCTGCTTTGGGGCCCGGCGGCGTGGCCTAGTGGCTCAAGTCCTCGCCTTGAACGCCCCAGGATCCCATATGGGCGCCGGTTCTAATCTCGGCAGCTCCACTTCCCATCCAGCTCCCTGCTTGTGGCCTGGGAAAGCAGTGGAGGACAGCCCAAAGCTTTGGGACCCTGCATCCGCGTGCGAGACCTGGAAGAGGTTGCTGGTTCCCGGCTTTGGATCGGCGCGCACCAGCCCGTTGCGGCTCACTTGGGGAGTGAACCATCAGATGGAAGATCTTCCTCTCTGCCTCTCCTCCCCTCTGTATATCTGCCTTTCCAATAATAATAAATCTTTAAAAAAAAAAAAAGATCTACCTGCTTTGTTTCCAATGGAGCTTCCAATGATGTACCTGGGGAAGGCAGCACTTGCTGGATGAAGCACCCGGGTCCCTGAGCCCTCTGTGGGAGAACTGGGTGAGATTCCCAGCTCCTGATTTCCACCTGGTCCAGCCCTGTCTGTTGCAGTCATGTGGGGAGTGAAGCAGCAGATGAGAAAGCCTTCCACCTCTCACTTGCTCCCTCTTTACCTCCCTGCCTCCTTTTTTCTTCATCCTCCTTCTCTTTGATGCTCTGCCTTTTAGCCCAGATCTACTATATTGAACTCAATTACTTTGTTTAGATGTTGAACAACATCACTCTTACCTCATTAATCAATCACTAAGCTCAAGAAAACCGCTTACTGTTTCAACATAAAGTCTAAGGGCTTGGCTTTGTTACACTTTTCTAGAATAGAGCCTTTCAATGATCAAAATGGAAGAAATTACTATGGTAAAGCTAATGTACATAAGGTAACACAAATAAAGAACTCAGGGTAATGGGGATAAAATGAAACTTTATTGAAAGTTAGGTAAATTCAAGTAACAAAACAAATATTTCAAAGAACAGGAACTGGAGAAACTCTAAGGGCAGAGAATTTTTAACCTCCATTCAAGTGTCAAATGATGACTTATGAAAAACCTGCAAAAGCTATCTCAGCTTTACAGATCCAGTACAGATTGGTCTCACATGGCTGGTAGGATGTTTAGCAAATTAAGCAGCAGCTAGCACACCCAGGAAGATAAAAAAAAAAGGATTGAGTCAAGCACAGCAACAGAGAACCATGAACTCAGTCGCAGACTGAACGCAAACCCCCACAGCCTCAGTCAGGATGGTTTCTGTTTTCTGCTTTTGGCCTTTTTAAAAGTTGGATTTTTTTTTTAAATTTTGGAATGCCATTATACAGCTTGGACTGGTCTGACGCTGACAGATGTTTACCCCTAAGTCAGTCCCAGAAGCCAAGTGGAGAGCAGCCCTCAAAATTGAACCGCTCACTTGCCCATGTCAGAGTTGCAACATGCCGGAGACCAGCTCCAGCTGACTGAGAGCTTGCAAAGGATGCGTGGATCGGCGAGACTGTAAGAGGAAATGAGAAGACACAGACCACTATGGCTTGATGCTCATAATGGACAACTCAGAAAAGTTGCCTTCTTTATTTACACACAAATCATCACAAACTTTTGCACAATATCCAATTGTTTCATTTTTACATCATGGTTAAGAAAATGCAAAAAACAATCCTAACATATTATTTACTTTAAGGAAAACATTTTTGGCAAACCATTACTCATTGAAATCTGCAGTGACCTGGCTGAAGCCAGGAATTCCACGGTTGGCAGCGCATGCAGTTACATAGTGAGAAGTAGTTTACTTATACTCAAAATTAATCTTATACTCAAACTCAATTTCTACTAAACACAAACTAAGATTGATTAAGATATTATTAAAAGATTATTGAATTAAAAGATTATAAATGAAAGGATTTTATAAAAGCATGTAACATAGGTTCTTTGCTAAATCTTATAATCAAGTCATGCATTAATTACTGTCACCTTCACCTACTGCTGATTCAATTGTTTTTTTTTTCTTTTGTTAAAGGGCAGTGAAAGGGATCAAGGAAGCTCAGCCAATCTACAGAGGGCCTTTACAAAAAACTTCCTTTTATCTATATAAACTGTTTTCTTTCCCTTAATATAAGTGCCAATATAAGACAAAAGTTTTTATAAACTGATTTCTTTCCCTAAACATAAGTACCAATATAAGATAGAGATTTTAAGCCACTTTGAGGGGGTTCACATTTGTTTCCCTTTAGAAGATGCCCCATGTACTTTTGCTTTCTATGGTGAGAAACTAGAATGCATCATATCATGTGCTGTAACAGTTCAAGGCACATGGTAAACAAACTCTTTGTACCTCCATAATTGCCATCAGTTCCAAGATATTATCAAGCCATTTCTTAAGGAAAACATTACTTATACTAGGGCAAATTCCAGGACAAAAGTGGGCGCATAACAGGATTTTTGGAGACACTGTGGGCTCAATTGTACTATTGTATACTTTTAGCTGTGTGTCATAGCCTTACGTCGCTAAAGATGTTTTTATCATAACATGATTGATCAATTTGAGGTGTCATACTAGTTACAGGAATCACTTCCCATTAGCAGAAAAACAGCAACACCACCCTCAGGAGAATTCTATGAAACATCAGAGAGGTGATTGAGTGTCCATACAACGGGGTGAGGCAGCAATGAGGTGACCAGAGACATTCCGCCGGGCCTTGCCTCGCTGCTAGAAACTCCTCGTAGCCTTGCTAACCAAGGAGCAGTGCTCATGACACACCCATGCCATCCGACCCAACTGCATGGCTCCCCACAGCAACGCTGGTATTTGTATGAAAAAGAGGGGGAAATCGTTAGCCAGACAAAAACAAAAGCAGCTGCAGCCTGCCTCATGTCTCCGATGAGTTTACGCACACACTCCTCTTCCATGCACAGTCATGAGGAAGGAACACATGGTAAATCAATTCAAGATAACCGACTGTATGTACACCCGCAGATGCCCACCTGCCATAATGCAGCTTCAAGCTTTACTAATTTTAAATGGGTAAGAGCTGTAACTCATATAGAGCAACATTTGAAAGCTGAGTTATTCTCATTTCTATTCCACCATGTAATGAGGCACCACTATCAATGGCACGCGCTGCTTGTCAGGATAACTGACAGTGGACAGGGCACGAGAACGGAGCTTCCGCACCCCGCCCTTCCTGCCTCCTCTCGTGCCATTCATGTTAATTGAAGGTGCAGAACGTGCACACTGCCTCTCCTGTCTTCTGCACCATCCACAACTGACAGAGCAGAAATTACTCCGGAGGCTCCGCACACCCGGCCCCTCCTGGCTGCTACTGTATTAGATTAAGTAAACTATAGGAAAACTGAGTAAGTCCCTTCCTGCTTGAGCTTTCAGATCGGCGCGATAGTGTAGTGATTAAAGTCCTCGCCTTGCACACCCGGGATCCCACATGGGCGCCGGTTCTAATATCAGCAGCCCTGCTTCCCATCCAGCTCCCTGCATGTGGCCTGGGAAGGCAGACAGCCCAAGTCTTTGGGGCCCTGCACCCAAGTGGGAGAGCTGGAAAAGGCTCCGGACTCCTAGCTTTGGATTGGCTCAGCTCCAGCTGTTGCAGCCACTAGGGGAGTAAACCATAGGACAGAAGATCTTCCTCTCTGTCTCTCCTCCTCTCTGTATATCTACCTTTCCAATAAAATAAATAAATAAATAAATCTTTTAAAAAGAAAAAAACCCTGCCTTCTACTGCTCCAGGTGTGTAACGGGAGCTGCTGTCACCAAGCTTCAGAAATAAAGATTCCTCTTAATATCCTACACTTTGAAAAAATATATCTTACACGTTGATCCTGTTGATCTCTGTCACACTCCACAACAACCTTATAGATTTGTGCAGGTGAAGAATGACAATTTTTCTATGTGAGCACACAAAACTAAATAAGATTAAATAGCAAGCAAATAAAATATGCAACAAGGGCCTGGTGCACTAGCCTAGCAGTTAAATCCTTGCTTTGAATGTTCTGGGATCCCGCATGGGTGTTGGTTCTAATCCCATTAGACCTGCTTCCCAACCAACTCTCTGCTTGTGTCCTGGGAAAGTAGTCAAGGATGCCCCAAAGCCTTGGGACCATTGTACCCACATGGGAGACCTGGAAGAGACTTCTGGCTCCTAGGTTTGGATCAGCACAGCTTTAGCCACTGCAGCCCCTTGAGGCATGGATTAACGGATGAAAGATCTTCCTCTCTGTCTCTCCTTCTCTGTATATCTGACTTTGCAATAAAAAAATAAATCTTTAAAAATATGCAATGAGGTTTTCCAAAAATGTTTAGATTTTTCAGTCCTAGGTGATTGAGCTTGAAATGCCGTATGGCTTCGGGGCACCTGCTTAGACATAGATTTGAGTGTCTCGGATGATTGATGACGGGTTCCATCCTTCCCACTGTGACTGTAGAAGCAGCTTCTGTTCACCTACGTGTGCATTGCCCAGGAGAGCTGAGGAACAGCTTTCAGCTGCTTTGATTTCCTCCAGATAGCACTTTTGTCCTCCCACTAGATAACGTGCAGGTAAGGATGTGAGGAGGCGTGTAAGGAAAGGTCAGTGCTTAAACATGATGCAGAAACATGCAGCAAATGGCTGCTGAAGAAAGTAAGTGGGACCAAGGGGGAAATGGATATTACAATTCATATCATTTGTGTTCTATATGATTTTGCTTTCTGCATCAAGCACACATTGATGTGCCTGTGGGTGCGAGGAGAAGGGGAAGTAGCAAAGGTGAGGACAGAGAGCGCAGTATCTGCTCTGGGCAAGAGCTTAGGAACAGGTGTTCGAGTGCACATGAAATGAAATGGTCTTGAGGTAGAGGACTCAATGGGAGGACAAAGCAGAGCATCCCAAGTGCTCAGTCGATTCAGTCATCTCCATCCTCAATTCCTGCTGAGTTGTTGTTCAGGATTCTGCAAATGTGAAGCTCGCTCCTGTGGTCTGTGTCCATCTCTCCACCTGCACTCTTCTGTGTCCCACAGGCAGTTGCTGCGGTGTGTTCAATTGTGCCCTGCCCTCTTGAGGGGTGGGCAGGAGGGAACCTCAGCAAGATGCATTTCCCGAGTACCTAGGGGTTTTAATGCCTGGATATTCTCTTTAGTGTTGGCACCCCAGTTTCACTAACGGACTGGAGTGGCCCGCAGGATCTTATTTCTATCTGGAGACCAGCCTTCACTTGATGCTGTAAGGGTCATGAAGATGGCTGCCTTGGATTGCAATGCTCACCTTCATTCCAGGCCAGTGAGCCTGTGTCACTACAAGAAAATCTTAACAAAGGCAGGCAGTCTAAGCTACCACAGTGACTAGGAGTTAGCCTCTCTCAGAACTTCCAACCTCATCAGGAAATACAAGACTCTTTCTAGCCCCTATTCTATCAGCAGCACTCAGAGTATGGATCACAAGCCCTTCATCTGACATCAGCTAACAAAATATGCACTCATTTGTTGAAGTACAAACCTACTTTTGCAAAATCCTTGCAGTTTTGTTTGCATTCAAAGTGTCTCCACCCCTGTTTTATCACAGAATACTTCATTCTGTAACAAAAGTGTATGCACTGTGAAGATTCACTATGGATACATGTGCCCCCAGGATGAAAATTATATGAATGTTGAACAAGACTGCCTGGCAAACAGCCTGTGTGCCTCTGGCCTCCGACCCCTGCTCACACTGAGGAGAGAAGCTTCATTCCGAGCCCGGCACAATAGCCTATAGGCTAAAGTATTTGCCTTGCTCACGCTGGGATTCTTAAGGGAGCCAGTTCTAATCCTGGCAGCTCTACTTCCCATCCAGTTCTCTGCTTTGCAAAGCATTCGAAGGTGGCCCAAAGCCTTGGTACCTTGCACCCATGTGGGGGATCTGGAGGCAGCTCCAGACTCCTGGCTTCAGATTACCTCAGCTCTGGTCATTGCAGCCACTTGGGAAGTGAGTCATCAGACAAAAGATTCTTTTTTCTGTCTCTCCTCCTCTCTGTATATCTGACTTTCAAAAAAATATATATTAACAAATAAAGACGCTTCATTCTTCATTTACATCATGGAAACGTTCTCTAAAGGAAAAGTGGAGTAAAGGTTCTACTGGAGATGGCTGGTTCTTGGAGGAGCTGTAATTTCCTATTCAGCACCTCCTGGGCATGAACACGTGAGAACAGAGCCTGAGGCCTTCCCTTCAGGGAAAGGAGCTGGCCCGGCCTTGGCTGCATGGGCAGGCTTCCTCAGGGGCCGAGAGCCCTCTGGCCTGTCTTGCTCCCTACAGAAGGGAGCCAAGGACCGCAGCTAGAGGGCGTGTGACTCCGCTGAAGCTGGATCATCTAAGAACGGGAGCACAGCCTGCTCTGCTAAAATGCTTTGCTCCAATTTGCTGGCATGGCCTGGACAGGACACTGGCCCTAGTGTTGTCAACCAAGCAAATATCCCACTAATTCAACTTTTCTCCAACCACGGCTCCTGAGTGTTTGGGGATGCTGCTCTACCTGTTAACCATCACCTGCTTTAATTGCAGACCACAGCAGTTTGTACTTCAGGGAGTGAGTTTCCTCTCACCACATGGTGGTAACATGAGGGTGTTCAGTACTGTTGGGAGGGCATATGGCCTTCCTGCTAGGGTCTGCCTTCCTTTCTGTCTGTGGTGAAGAGCAGATGCCATCTGCCAGGGTCTCAGGGGCCTGTGGGTGTTGGGTTTGTGCAATGAATAGCAAAACTGCTGCCTGTCCTCTTTCTCAGGGGCTGAAATCGACTTTGCTTATTTACTTGATGTTTTCCTCATGCAAAAACACTTCTGTCTACTGTATGTACATGTACTCTGCCTGATTTTTCTTCTTTCTCCTTTTTTTTTTGACATATTTTTTCAATGATTCTTTGACTTCATCCAGGCAAAGGCAAGATCAAAACTGCGGCCACTGCAGCTCTCCCTGACTCCGTTCTTCACTTGTTCCTCAAGGATGTCCCGGCTAGGGAGCACTTGGCAACAGGCCATGCATTTAAAGCCACTCTGGCCACGTGAGCCTTTCAGGGTCTTCACCCTGGGCCTCTCCTCCAGAGCTAAAGGCTCTGCTGGGCTAGCAGCTTGGAGACCCTCTTCTTGCTCTTCTGTGTCAAAGCTAGCCTCACCGTCGATGATCATACGCCGTGTAAGCACAGAACAGCTGGCCTCCTAGGGGAGTTTCCCAGCGTGGGTCAGTTCTTGTACTCTTGCCCTCTTCTTTGGCAGCAGCAAGCCATCCCGTGTGACTCATTTAGCATTTAGCCTGTAAAAAGGGAGTCAATGATACTATGACGGAAAAGTGGAACATTGTAACAGAAAAGAGCTTTATGTGGCTTAAATCCACAGAATAATTTCTAGCTTCTATGGCCCCTAATACTTCTTTTTCTTTTTTTTAAAGAATTTATTTTATTGAAAAGTCAGATTTACAGAGAGAAGTAGAGATAAAAGCCTTTGTCTGTTGATTCACTACCCAAGTGGCAACAACAGACAAATCTAAGCCAATCTGAAGCCAGGAACCAGGAGATTCTTCCAGATCTCCCATGCGGGTGCAGCGTCCCAAGGCTTTGAGCCATCCTTGATTGCTTTCCCAGGCCACAAGTAGGGAGCTGGATGGGAAGTGGAGCAGCTGATGGACATGACCTGGTGTCCATATTGGATACCCGGGGATGCCAGGTGCTGGGGTCCATGCAGTGGTTGTGAATGACACAAAGGTGTGAAGAGAACAGCTACTCTGTTTGGCAACACCCAGAGGAGCTTCCAGCTGTTTAGCAAGGCTCAGCAGATGTCTCTCCAACCATCTTGACACAGTCTCACCACCTTTTACATGGACACTTAACCACCCCACAAGGAAATCAATTGAGGCAGTGTTGTTTGCATTTAGCCACCAGGCCTTCACGCCGGGCCCCTCCCTCTGTCCTTATGGCTGCCTCTGTTAGTGCTGTGTCCAGCTCAGCTGGTGGTACTCAGGAAGCTGGAGGCTGATCAGCTTGTATGTTTCTAAAAGGCCCAATGTGACTGCTACAGCCCAGACCACATTGATGAGTCAGAGCTCGCTCAACTGCAGGAGGCAATGGTGTGTTTTCTCTCCTCTTCTTCCACTACTTTTGTTTTCTGGGCCCATTTTCCATTCATGACAGATACGTCTCTATGCAGGCAAGCCGTGTGTGCATGTTTTTCTCATCTGCTGAATAAAAGGTATTGTATATATATGCCAGATGTAGAATTTCTCTCTTCCGGCACAAGAGCCTGCAATAAACATTGACTGTGAATATGAATGTATGAAGTAAAAACCGACAGAGGTAAGTGAGAAGCAGTGATGCAAGGAGTAGAGGGAGATGCCACAGCTCAGTTTCAGCAAAGGAGAGAGCAGTCAGACAGGAAGTCAGTGAGGAGCACCGAGCTTTAATCACCGCACAGGCAAATGGACCCACCAGCCCTACAGGACACGCCACCTAGGAGCTGCTGGACGCACACTCTTCTCAGCTGCCATGGAGCAGTCTACAAATGGGACCACCTGTTAGTTTGGGAATCAGTCTCAAAACTTAAGAAAATTGTCATCGTACCAATGTCTTTCCTAACTGCAGTGGAGAGAAAATAGAAATCAGTGCTCTATAGGGTCAGCACTGTGGTATGGTAGGTTAAGCTACCACCGGCTGAGTTGGTATCCCATATGTGTGCCAGCGTGAGTCCTGGTTGCTCCTCTCCTGAGTCAGCTCCCTCTTAAAGAACATGACAAGGTGTGGGGCATGACCCAAGTGCTTGGGCCCCTCCATGGTATGGGAGAAAATTGCAGCTTCTAGCTTCTAGCTCCTAGCTTTGTCCATGGCCCAGTACTGGATGTTTTGGCCATTTGGAAATGAAACAGCAATAGTAAATTCTCTCTCTCTGTCTCTCTCTCTTCCTTCCTTATTCTCATAATAACTCTGGCCTTTTTAATTTTTGTTTTGAATATTGTTTACATAGTTGAGTGGGATGCATGCCCATGTGGACCTCTGATTGGTTTGTGGAGGGTCAAGGTGTGGAGGAATGGGGGAGGAACAGGGGTTGGATAAATGGTTCCATTTTTTCCTATTTCTCCTGTATTGCAGGGTGGTGTGCGGTGGCAGAGTGCTGCTTTTGCTGCCAAACCACATCAGCACCGGGAGGTGAGGGCAGTCATTTGATGATGCCTTAAAGGTTGGAGTTTGTGGAGTCCCAACAAGAATCTAGGGCACCTGGTTCTTGACGGCCACCTGAGTGCATTTGTGTACAATAGAGCCAACTCCTGAGATCCCAACAGGACAAGAATCAGGAGGCAAAGTCTCCTGTCCCTAACGTTCCCAAGGATGCCTCCACTTGGACAATACCAACTAACAATAGAAGCTGTGTGAGTTTACAGCTGGGAACAGAGCAGGGGCTGGCAGCTTCCACAAGGCTTTACTCTGCCTAGCCTGCCAATATCTCCAGGACACCATGCAGTAGCACTGCACAGCTGTCTCTCTTCCCTGCCCATCATGGCCATGTTCAAGTGCAGGGGCTCAGGCAAGGCATGCCGACTACAGGCAGCTGGTGCCACTCCCGTGCTAGGCAGATTAGGCAGGTAAGCTGCTTAGCACCTCTGCATGTCAGGGAGCAGGTAAGTGGATTAGAATCCTCACATGTCCTCTGGTTAGGTGAGGCTACAAGGCAGACTAGGCACACCACAAAAGCTACCATAACATAGTACCACAAGCATAGAATGACACACGTCCATCTGGCAGCCAGAAGCCAAATTACAGACCAGGGACATGGTCCCTTCTGAGGCTGTGACAGGAGGCCTGCTGCAGGGCTCTCCAGCAGCACTGATTGCTGGCCACTCAGCCATTCCCAGGCCATGGACACAGCCTCAGTCTCCACCTTCATAATCACAGTAGTCTCTCTTTTCATCTTTTATGAAGAAAAAACATCAGATCTATTTATTTGAAAGGTAAAGTGAGAGAGAGAGAGAGGTCTCCCATTTGCTGGTTTACTCCCCCAATGGCCGCACTGGCTGCAGCTGGGATGATTTAAGGCCAGGAGACAGAGGGAGCTGGATCAGAAGGGAAGAAGCTGGACCATGCACCTGTGCCTCTATGGGATACCAGCTACCAGCACTGCAAGCAGAAGCTCAGACTGCTCCAACAAGGTGCTGTTCCCTTAGCGTTATCTAACTCCCAAAGGCTATTCAAGCCCTCTAAAATGAATGTCAGATCCAGGGGTAAGACTTATGGTGTTGGGCCCAGCAGCATGACCTAGCAGTTAAAGTCCTCACCTTGAACACGCGGGTTCCCAAATGGGTGCTGGTTCTAATCCCGGCAGCTCCACTTCCCATCCAGCTCCCTGCTTGTGGCCTGGGAAAGCAGTCGAGGATGGCCCAATGCTTTGGGATCCTGCACCCACATGAGAGACCTGGAGGAAGTTACTGGCTCCTGGCTCCAGATTGGCAGAGCACCGGCCGTTGCCATCACTTGGGGAGTGAATCATTGGATGGAAGATCTTCCTCTCCATCTCTCCTCCTCTCTGTATATCTGACTTTGTAATAAAAAGAAAAATCTTATAAAAAAAAAAAAGACTTATGAGGTCATTCCCCCAGGCCACCATCTCACTGCCCCTTTTTTGTACACACTGAGTATTGGGAAACATAATTGAATAGTGTTAAATTCTGAGACACCACACACCTCAGTGAGAAGGGAACCTTGCCAAACTTGCTCTCAGGAAGGTCACTGTTGGTCTCTAACCAGATGACCAGCCCAATCACACTTTCCAGTGGGCAGCACAGGAACTACCCAGCTATTTCCTAATTAGAGACCACCAGTTGCGAAGATTTCTGCAGAGAAACGCCTGCCCAGTTGAGCAACGCATGAGGTCTCAGGGAACTCCTCTAAACCCATGACACTCAACACACTCCCTGAAGCTCCCACTCAGGAACACCCCGTCTGCTTTCCTTTCCTTCTTTTCACAATCACTTGTTGAAAAACTTCTCTAGAATCTATCTCTAATTTTTATTTCTATGAATAATTAAGGAATAAGCCCACAGATTTCACTAAACACACTCCCTCCTGGGCGTGCCCTCCAACCAATTGAGTTGTGCAGAATGGCAGCAGAGGGGAGAATGCTGCCATGGGCTCTGGGCACCCCATCAGCCCCTAAGGGACTCGGGGGGTGGCAGGGCTACTCTCCTCTCCCAGTATGACTGAATAACAGTGACAGCTCAGACAACACGATTCTTCCTTTCCTTCTGTCACCTCCAAAGACAAAGCACTCAATGCAGGGACCAACACCAGATCCTAAACCCTTGAGAGGCCCAGTCGGCCAGTGTGCTCTGGGAAGAGGCTCTGCACTGCATTCCCAGCAAGTACAGCTTCTTCAACTCCCCAAGACCACCAACTAGGGTCAGCCAGGAGCCTAGAAAAATCAGCATCGTAGAAGCCAGTGAACCTCTAGAGCCTTTCTAACAAGTTAGATCAGTTAACTATGCTTCATTAACCTTACTTCATTAAAAACACAGTTGTTTTCAGATCCTATAAATACATAAACCACTCACTAGGGTGGGATGTAGGTCACCACACTCAGCAGGACATGATTTTGACAAGCTGTTCCATGCATGAGTATTCATGCTTACATGGTACTTACAAGAATGTCAGATACAATGACAAATACAATCTAAACAACCTACAAATCTACAACCACCCCATGTCTCTCTCTCTCATGCTCACTCTCACTCTTTCCCCTTGATCCCTTGCAGCAAAAGCATAGATGCTGCAGCCACACATAGGCTAGTAGATGAGCAATTTCAAGTATCCACCAGTTTGTTTTGGATTCCCATCCTCAACTTGACCACTGAGTGAATTCCACTGTGATTTCTCAATCAGACTGATTTCTGAGGTAACAGGCAACCTAGGCAGGTCTCTTCATTGTGGGAAAAGGGGACATGGATAAGCAAAAGGGGATCCAGGTCCCATGTGAATGAGCAGGAAACAGGGGCGTGGAGCCTGATGGATGGGGAGTGGAGGGAAAGAAGGACAGAGAGCAGTGAGAAGCTGAGAGCAGAGAGAAGCTGAGAGCAGAGACAGCAGGCCACATGTCTCAGATGCAGTCATGGCAACAGGCACCACCAGTGACTTCCATGGTGGCCTGGGGAGCCATTTACACTGGGAGAGTCTCAGTGTCATGAATATATTCCAAGGACAGTCACCTTTTATTACAGGCAAGAACTGTTCTCAGCAAGCCCCAATCTCAACTGCTCCACTAGCTGCCCTGGGTGCCATTGAGAGCAGAGATTTCTCCATTAGGCTTGCTTGAACCAGTTCTTTTTTTTTTCGTATTCATAGAAAGGGCAATATGCTAAATGTGTAACAATATCTGCTTTATTATTTTTAAGTTTCATTTCTTTTATATTTGAAAGTAAGATAAAAGAGAGGAGGAGAGACAGCAGGATCCTCTGTCTGCTAACTCATTCCCCAGTGGTTACAATGGCTGGAGTGGAAACGATCGCTAGGCAGCAGCCAAGAGCCTTTCCCAGGTCTCCCATATAGGTGCAGCGTCCCAAGGCCCTCAGCCATCCTCCACGGCCTTCCCAGGCCATAAGCAGGGAGCTGGACAAAAGCAGGACTGCAGGAATTATAACCGTATGGGATCCGGGCATGTAAAGGCAAGGAACCCAGCTACTACAATACACTGCAGCACTCATCTGCTTACACTCTATTGTCTTCACAATGGTTTTTAAAACATATGTAACAGAAACAATATTCTCATTAAGCCATCATGCTCACTTCTTGCAAGCTCGGGTTGTCAGCATGGTGACATTTTAGGAAGCTCTCCAGTGTGAACTCAGACTTGGATTCTGGCCAGGTGGGGCCATATTTGTGTGGCAACAGAGCTAAGAGAAAATGGGAAACTCATAACACAGTGGTTCCTGAAAACCATGGAGAGGTCAAACCATGAAAATTCTATTTCCTTTCTTCCTCTAATTGTATAAAATACCCTCAGCTGGTGGGAGGTGTGGCTATGGAGCCCCAAACCTGGTCCTCTCACACACACACAGCAGGCCCAACATTGACCCTGCGGTGAGGAAAGTAGTGTTTACTGCAAAAGTGTCTGGCAAGGAACCAAGTGTCTATGGTAAATTCCTGGGCTCCCTTTGGAGTCAGCAGTGGGAGTTCTTACAGGTAAACTTGGGGCTGAGAGGTGTGTGAAAAGAGTTAAAGTCTTTGTACATAAGCCTGTCTTCAGCTTAGGCTGCCCAGAGTCTGACCCAAAGTTAATTCTCATGCTTGCAGCTGGTTGCTAGGAAACTCCAAGGAAGACAATGAGACATGCGTGTGCAGACACAGTGAAGCCAAGCACGGCATTGTGCGTGCCAGTGTCTCAAAGCTCTTGTCTTCAGGAAAAATTGTCAGCACATGGGCACAGGTAGCTATCTCAGAGTCATGACCTGGGAGTAGGGCTGCCTGGAACCTGTGGCTGTGCATGTAGGCGAACGGGGTCAAAAACCACACCAAACACCACTATGCATATAGCAGGTTGCTCTTACTGAGATCATGTGCATGTTTGATGCATTAAGCTGTTGTGTGATGTTCTCCATACCAAAGACAGTCATTAACTTAGCCTGAGGACGTGACTAAGCTGTAGCAACTGATCAAGAAATATGATACACTGGGGTTGCTCTTCGCTTTGTGCTTCACAAAGCCATGAGTGCGCTTGTCTCCACTTGATCACATTCTGTTGTCTCCTTCTCTCAGTGCTCATCTCCCAGTCCTCTTTACATATTCACTGACATGCAACCCATCAGCTCGTGTCCACGTTCCTGGGTGATCAGTGCTCATGACTTCCTTGGACTGATCGGTGATACTGTGTGCCTTACAGACTTTGTGAAGGCCAATTAACTTGAGTTCACTAGGCATCACATGCAGGTGGCAATTACAGTCTGCCTGGACCTAGAATTCTCCTGCACAAAACACAGCAGGAAAACACTGGGCACTACGGTGTCTATTGTTACAGAAGAAATGACACCTGTTGACATTCTGTTGATTAGAATTTTGCCGTACTGGGACCAGGATGGCTCCGCAGGCTAATCCTCTGCCTAAATAGCACCAGCAGCATATGTAGGTGTGAGTTTGTTTCCTGGCTGCTCCACTTCTGATCCAGCTCCCTGTGGCCTGGAGAAGCCTGTCTGTGGCCTGGAGAAGCAGTGGAAGATGATTCAGGTGTTAGGGCCCTGGATAGGCTCCTGGCTCCTGGCTTCAGATCAGCTCAGTTCTAGCTGTTGTGGCCATTTGGGGAGTCCTTCAGCACATGAAGGATCTCTCTCTCTCCCTCTTTATCTCATTCTTTCAGTAAAACTGCTCTGAGGATCTTGTGCTTTCTCAGTAAATCTGCTTTCAACTGGTCCTTTCAAATAGTTCTTTGAAATAGTCCAGTAGTCATGTAGCACAGAGAAGGCTTGCTCAGAATTCCTTTCTCCCTCTTACCTCTTCCAATGCAGAAAGCACACGTGGGGCTGAAGGAGCTGAGTGCATCAGTGGACAAGGAAACTATTCACAAGCGGGAACACCTGGGCTTGTGTCTAACCTTGGAACACTGAGGGGCAGACCAAAATCCACAGTGCTCTCTCTCCTTTGTGCCTCCCTCGGGTTAAAAATAACAGAAGAGAGTGTCCCTGGCCTCAAAGCTATCTCTTCTTATGCTTTCCTTGAGTGTAAATAAACCAAAACATACCAAGACACTATGTTAATGTCTTCTCTCTTTCTTTTCTTTTCTTAACATGAGAATAATTATTCTAACAATTGCTAGCTTCACATAAGACAAGAATTGATTTAAGCCTTTGTGTTATCTGCATTCTGCTGGGGCAAAAAATTCTGTATTCTCAAAGTCTGTCATCCTGAAAGTGGATTTGGCCACAGGATAGTGTAATAAAATCATTTCTCCATTAAGCTTCTTCTTGTGTGTTTGATTAATCCTGACATGAAGGCCATGTGTTTCCCTTTCTGAGAAGAGCTGCCTGCGCCCAGTGCTTTCGTGTCCAAAGTCTCCCACCAGGTCCTACTGCATAGCCAAGCTCAGCAACAGCCATTGCAGCCAAGTGGGGAGGAAGCTCGTGGGTGGGAGATCTTTTTGTCTCTGCTCTCTGTAAATCTGCTTTTCCAATACAAACAACTACAATCTCACACAAAAATAGCACTTGTTGCTTTAACAGAAGATTAATGAACAAACTAGGTGTCCTGTCCAGCAGGACAGTCAACGGGGTCGCAGTCACCTAGGAGAGAATGAAGGGACAAGAGACACGAAGAATGGACAGCAAGACAGTAGGTCTGATCAAGCTGTCAGTTTATTGATTTCAACTGAGGGTTTTTATATTCTTCAGTAACTAAGGCTCAGGGAGGGAAGGAGAAACTGGGACGCAGGCCATGGTCTCAAGACCGATTGTTCTTGAGCAGCCACCATATCAACAATAGTAACCAATATATCGACAATAGCGTAGGTAATCAGTAACAAGATGTTGGTAAGTACAGCATCAATCACATTCTGAAACAGTTGCTAGAAACAATTGAAGCTAAGCGTGTGATTAGCTTCATAACTTCTTTCCCAAGCATCTAGCCAACCGGGGGTTTTCCACTGTCCCATAGGTCTATATTCAAAATGGCTTCAGTGTAGCTGTAGTACATGGCTCCTGACAACTAGGTTCTAATTCTGAGTCAGTGTACTTTTGATATTAAATTTTAGACAAAATTATAAACAACATTTTAAGAATTATGGTCTATTTTCTCACTCAAATTCTCAGATATATGCCCCTAAAACCTTGTATTACTTGTTCAAACCTTCTGCAACTCACTTGAATGTTTTAGTAGTTTTGTCTTATCTTTCCCTTGAATAGTTATTCTCTTGTATGACATTTTTGCAAGCAATGCTTTACTTGATCAAAAAGTCCTCTTTTTCTCAGATTTAGTTTTATATTTGCTATTGGAAAGGCAGATTACAGTGAGAAGGAAAGACAAAGATCCTTCATCCACTGGTTAACTCCTCAGGTGGCTGCAATGACTGGTGCTGAGCTGATCTGAAATCAGGAACCAGGAGCCTCTTCCAGGTCTCCCACATGGGTGCAGGGTCCCAGACTCTGGGCCAACCTCTCCAGCTTTCCCAGGAAAGAAGCTAGGAGCTGGAGGGGAAGAGGAGGAGACAGGACATAAACCAGACGTGATGTGGGATCCTGGAACATGAAGGTGGAGGATTAGCCAATTAAGACAACAGGCCAAGTCCCCAAAATTCTTTTTCATAACAGTTCTCATGAGGAACACATTCTCTTGCTTGTGACTCAGCTTTCATTTGCTGATTTCTTCAATTACATTGTGAAATTTAATCCTTTAAACTTCCCCAAATTAAGAATAAATAATCTGGAAAATGGTGTGGTACCCTATTACCTTGAACGCAGGTGTCCTCACCTTGAACGCTGCCCTGCTTCCAAACCAGGTCACTGCTTGTGGCCTGGGAAAGCAGTCTAGGACAGCCCAAAGCCTTGGGACCCTGCACCCATGTGGAAGACCAGGAAGAAGCTCCTGTCTCCTGGCTTCTGATCGGATCAGCTAGGCACTGGCCATTATGATCACTTGAGGAGAGAATTAATGGAGGAAGATCTTCCTGTCTTTCTCTCTTCCTCTTGCATATTTTATTGTGCAATAAAAATGAATCTTTAAAAAGGTTAGCACTAAGACTAAATTTTCTTCGTTAAAAACATTAAATTTGAAGCTTATTCATTTAAACCTGTGTTAAACTATGTTTCCTATGTGGGCAATTTGTGAAAACATACTTGGTAACAAACTCAGAATCCTTAGCATTTGAAATGTTAAAATGATCTAAGAATACGTTTAGAAGCGTGGAACTCATCTGCCTTTAACCCCAATTTATCCCTAGTAATGATACCTTAATGATTTAAGATGCTCTGATATTATAACATCTCTTCATTTGAATCAAGCTCAAAATTAGATTCATATGAACCCAAAATTACTTTCAACTCCAACTTTTGACTCTGAGTTGTGGTTTCATCGCTGCACTCTAGCAGCTCACAGCATGACCTGGGTAACTCCAGCAGATAACCCAGCTCCCTTCTGCCCCTCAAGGCAAGTCTGCCAAACAAGCTGAAACTGGGCTCCTGCCAGTGCTGACCACTGTGCCCAGGGTTCCACTGTGCTCCTAGGGTTGCCTTAGTCAACGGGGGAATGTCATTTCCAACTGAACAAACAATCCACTGGACCAACAACATTTACTCTCCCTGCTCATCCCCCAGACATCCTCAGCAACGCTCGGGTCCTAGTGGGAGGTGGTGATAAAAACCATTGTCCCATTTTCCAGCGAACGCACCAGAAAATGTTATGGGATTCATGGACTGAAATACCAGACACTAAGGTCTTTCACAGGAAAAATTACTATTCTTGCTGTGCCACATGAGGCTCAGTCACATGCATATCCAAAGAGATTGAGTCCCATACAGGGGCATCTCCTTATTTGTCATTTTGTCTAATTTGCAAACCAGCAGCTATTTCAGTCCCACAGGGATGAGCCCACATCCCCCACAGAATCTGCTCCCGGACCCGGTGCTCTCATGGCTAGTTAGTGTCACGGTGCAGCCTTCTGTGGCCCACCTCTTGCCTGATACTCACTGGTGGTCCTGTGGTGAGCCCTGCCAGGCACGACCCAGCCCTAGCTTTCCTTTGACCAGAGGGTGATGGTCAATACTAACTAGCTCAGCTCGGGTCTCCCACAAGGCTGGATGCACTGGTGTGACCAAGTGGACTGGCCACTTGCTTTCTTTGGCCTTCTGTGTGTAACAAAAAGAACCAGAACTAATTTCAGTTGATGTAAAATGTTAATTGACATAAATGTTCTTTTATCTGCCAGTCAATTAAAACAGAGCTCTTAAGAAATCTCTGCCAAGGAGACACAGCAGTTTCTAATTTCTAGTTTCCCTTCCCCAAAGCACCTGGTCTCAGCCCCTCCCTTACCTGACTGTGCAGCAGCCTAGTTGGTGCAAGTCCCCCAGGAGTCATTCCTCACCTGTAACATACTCCCTCAGTGATCCTCCCTCCCACACATCTTTTCAAATTTAAATCTAAATTTTCATATATTGCTTAAAGTTATGTCTTACTCTCATTAACTTACATATCAGTGAAAATTTATAAAGCGATTTTGGGGTTTTATATGCACAAAATTTATTACAATATGTTTTTTAAAAGGTTCTTGCCTTTTACTTATTCTAAGAAGCCAAAAAAAGCACATAAATTTATAATTGGAAATATTGATTCTTTTTACATTTCCCCCAGTTTGTTTCAGAAAATTTTATCTAATTTACTTAGGAAACTAAAATATTAGGCTATTGTGATTATTATCTAAAGTCATACGCTTGCCAAAGAGCAACATTTGAAACTTCACTGTACTTACACATAGGAGGTGAGGGGCATTCCACTATACGTTCACATACATAGTTTGTTCTTGTCTCCAAGTTATGCCTTTATGACTTAAGTATACAGCTTTTTTGACATGAAATCTCAGAAGAAAACAATACTAATGACTCTGAACATACCTTTAGTTTTATTTTTATCAAGAAATGCAAAACAACTTATCAGAGGTTTCTATATGTCAAATGGTTGTAAACCTAGCTGCCTGAGACACTGTAACTCAGAAACCTGCCATCACTGCCTTAGAATTACCTCTTACTCTTCATAATCCTGGTTAGCTCTAGCTGTTCTTGGCTGGGATCTGCAGCAGAAAAACATTCCTTGAGCACTCCATTCACTAGACTAACTGCAGATTGGGAAAGGGGTTGAGCCTTTTCCCTGTATAGTTACATTCCTGGGATTCTTGCTCCCCGCTGTCACTTGCAGCAGGTTCCTCTTTAGCAAGCTATAAAAGACTTTAAAGTCAGGGGTAGCCCCAGGGCCTCCTCATTCTTCATGGTGTAACTCACATGTAAGTTACACAATGACATCTGTAGGGCGAGAGGCTGCTGAGGCAGCACTAGAGGAAAAAGGAGCATCCTGCTCAAATCCCAGGGGAGCTGCAGCTCTCCAGAGAAAACCCAAAATGTAAGAAAACACCATTTGGAATACTCCCAAGGGGGAAAATAGAGATGTGGGCACAAAACAGCTTGAAGCAGAGAGAGAGCAAACCAGTGGGGACCTGGATTCCCAGCTCTGGGCCCCCTGCCCCCACTGTCTGCCTTACGGGGTCACCACTGGTCACAAATAAACTCAGGTGCTCTTTTGCATGATTGCACCCTGTGTTGGACTTTCCTGCTCTCTCCAACCAGGAAACAACACAGTGGTGCCTGAACACAGGGCTTAGATTCTCCCTCTTTCTGCTTTCCTCCCCACAGTCAGTATGCCTTGTAGGAATGTGCTCTGGGTGAGGGCAGTGCCCCTCGATCATCCAACCTCCTCTCTTGGCTTGTGGTCTGGGAGGCCATCAGCAGGCTTATTGCCATGGCACAACTCCCTGCAACTGGACAAGTCTCCTTTCTCTTCTTCCCCATGGTCAGGGGCTTAGGTATTGTCAGTGACCTGGGTGGGGGCTCCCCCTTGAGACAGCCACCTCCTGTCTTTTGTCAAAGGCGAGACTGAGCATCTTCTGACACTGGTGGAATTGCTGACAGGGTCTGACAGAGTGATTTGCATTCATTTCCTGCTCACCTGATTCTCCCTGAACCTCTGGGCCAGGAAGTGGGCGGTGCCTCACTTAAGGGGCCCTCTGTGGAATGGCTATTTCTGCCTCAGGAACTCCCCTACTATGCCACTGCTTCCACTGGTGAGTGTGAGAGCTTGGACTGGAGTGGACTGGCTGCAAGATCTGTCAGCTGACAAGTATGTTGAGTTTTGGCAGGGCTGGGCAGGGCTGGGCAGGGCTGAGCTACTATACCAGCTGGTGCACACAAGAACCAAAACAAGTGCAGGCCAGATGGAATTTACTGTAAGGCTCACTGGCAAAAGGTAAGACTAGGTGCAGTCACATTAGGTTGAACCAGAGTATCTGCTTTAAGTGCAGGGTCTGGAGCTGGTAGAACCGTGGTCACTCTCCTGCTAGGCTGCATGCTCATGAGCATGAGATCCAGGGCTGGGATTGCACCAGGCTGAACAACATGTAGCATATATGTGGGCCTGGTGTGGGGGCGGGGTGGACTGAATGGAGCTACAATACCCATGGGTGTGTGTAAGAGCTGGGTGGGATATGGAATCGACCTGACTAGACCACAACACACACCAGCACACCAAAAACGGGCTGTGGTGGGCCTTGTGGGAACTATTAGGAGTTGCCCCAACTACGCTTTAGCACCCACTGGTGTTTGTGATGATGGGATCTGTTATAGGTTGGGTTGGGCTTGCCCAAAGCACCCATTAGTTCACGTGAGATTCTGGGGTCCATGCAGTAGGTGTGGATGACATGAAGGTGTGAAGAGAACATCTCCCCTGTTTGGCAGGGCCCAGGGGAGTTTCCAGGTGTTTTTCAGGGCCAGGCTGATTTCTCTCTGATCACCTTGATGTGGTTTCACCCCCTGTTTGCATGGACACTCAAGCACCCCACTAAGAATTCTGTAATCTATTGAGCCATTGCTGTTGGCCCCTCTGAGATGATTTTGCAATCTATGTGAGCTTGAGAGTTAATGTCGCTGATAATGTCTTGGTGAATGTATCTTGGACAATTTACACACAAGCACAGTTAACCCCATGCCATTTCTGGACACCTTTTTGGGTACTTAACCATTGCCTCAGAATCTGGCCCAGACATGTAGCACACCTTCTGGGAAAGGGCATGATAAATGTCCTAAATGTTAATGCAAGTGATGGGAGTAACAGCTGTAAATGCTATGGCAATAAATATAGTTACTGTTATCTCAATGGCTATCCTGTCTTTGCAATTTCTTTGGGACATAGAAATGTAACTGTTCTGGCCACTTTTATAATTTTTAGCTAAAGGAATTAAGGATGCTTTTATTAAAGAAATATGCTTTTAATTATTGTTTCATTGTTTATAGGGTTGTAGAGCCTATAGTTATACTGGACTTCAACATTTGAAACCCTTGTCTTGGATTTTGATGTTTTTTCCTTGTGACATATATTTCCAGTTAAATGATGGGTAAATTGTAGAAATAGAAATGTAGTAGGAATGTCTTACTGATTAGCAGGTAATCGCATGTGCATTGGCCTTGGAGTCCTGGCTGTTGCTCCATGGCTGCTACTGAAGAATGAATAATGGCTTGCTTTGAAGAATATGAATACAGTACTTTGCAGAATTGTCTTAGGGGCACCTGCTTAGCCCTGAAGTACAGACAGAATGACCAAATGTCCATACATGACCCCTTAGTCTTGAAGTAAAAATATAATAATTACCTGTTTGTGAAGAAGCTTGTGAGGTGTCTGAATAAATAAAAAGGACAGCTTCTTCTTGAGCTGTTGCGAGAAGGCACCAAGTGACAGTGTCTGTGTCTTTCTTTATCACCAACTCCACGCACACTTCCCCAGCTCTGAACTCAGCTGGGGCTGGAATCTGGCAGTGAAAGGTTCAGCTGGTGACAGATCTGACTAGGCAGCTGGCTGGCAAGTGCAGTGGCTGATGTATGTGACAGGCTCAAACTGCTCCTGCACTGGCTGGTGCACACAAGAGCCAAGTCTGAAGTCATCCTAAGCAGGGTTTCTTGGAGGACTCCCAAACTAGACTGCTGGACTCAAACTCTGGCCTCAGGGAAAACCACAAGCTCTGTGCTCCCACTTGGAGTGCACGTGTTGGATCTGGGCCTCCTCAATTCCTCTTGTCAGAGCAGGGGGAAAGCACACACAGATGCACATGAGGGCCATGGCAGCCAGCTCATCCAGGCCAGCAGAGGATGGTGAGTGTCTCGTCAGAGGATGGAAAGCAGAAGAGTTTGGACAACTGTCCTGGCCAAACATTGCAGCAAGTGTCTGGGACTGTGGAGACAGTCATGTGGACATTGTCACCATCAAACCTTGAAAAGATTCTCTCAACTCTGGAGCTGTTGTACAAGAACTGGCGCTAAGGCAGCAAGATGGCTCTGGGCCCGATGGACTGCAGTTCAGCTCAGGAGTGTTGTTATGCTGCAGGGGGCAGTAAGCAGATGTGGTTGTGGCTTCAGCTCTGCAGGTGGCAAATTTTCAAGAATCCTGGTGAGTGTTAGAGCTCAGTGGTCACACCTGAGTCGCCAGGCTGGTCAGTGCCACAGCTCTGCAGGTGTCCTGTCGTCACTGGGTCAGTGTTGCAGTCTATAGCCAGTGACAACCAGTGGCCATCCCTGCTTTGAGCTACAGCAATCCTATCCTGCTGCCATCGCTGTCACCTCCCAGCATTTACAGGCTTCCCCAAGGAATCCCCAGGAGTCAGGTGTGAACAGGAACATTTATTTGATCATGCCTGGGTCTGCAATGAAGATTAAGATCTCGAGCTTCCATTTTTAGGGTTTTTATACAAAAAAAAAAAATCCAGCCAATCAGACCGTTAGTATTTGGCTCCTCTACTTGCATGGTATCTTATCTTTAGGACAAACTATTGGTTAGTTCCAAGGTAGGTGGTGGGCTGCCTATCAAGGTGACTTGGCAAGTGTCACATAGGTTAAATGTTCCCAATGGGGTGCATGAGCAAATGTCCCATAAGTTGTCAGGCCTGGGGTTCACACAATTTCGTAGTACAGCAAGTGAAGCAGAAGTTACAGAAGCAGAAATATAGCAGTTAGCAATGAGCAGTAGTCAAATGGTTACAATTGTGGTCTTTAAGTTCCTCAAGGGGGTGAAATCTGCAATGTTGCAGACTATCAAAGACTCTCCAGTAACACCTCCAGGGCATGCTCCCCCACATTGGGGTCTTTAAGGCATCATCAAATGACTGTCCTCCACCCCCAGACAGTAAGGTAGTATGACAGCCAGGGACAACCCTGCCTCCTATCTCACCTTGCCAGGAAGACACAGGAGACAAGGAAAAACATTGAAACATTTATCAAATACTCCCACCATCCTCCATACCTCGACCCTCCCTTCCCTGATCTGAGGCTCTCGTGGGCATGCATCCCTCTTAACTATGGAAACAAAATTTTAATACAAAATACATTTTAAAAAAGGCAGGTATTAAAGGCATAAAGGAGGAGTAAGGGAACTCTTACAGTTTTGAAGGGACCAAAAATAGTACAGGGCCAACTCTTTATGCCATTAATAGAGGAGCCCAGCCAGATTTTCTGGTTTGGATTTTGACTGAGTTTTTATATGTAATAATACTTCCTAAATGGCAACAATGACCATATCTGTCCAGGCCAAAGGCAACTCTCACCACAGCACACTGCCAAAATTCTATTTTGCTGCTTCTATTGCTGGTCATCTCTTCCTGACTGACTTACTAATCAAAGCCTGTCCTAGGAATGGATCTGCAGGGGAGTATTCTACAAGTCAGGGATTGAGAGTCTTGTGCTTTCCACAACTGTGGACACACACTCACGGCCTCAACAGGCTTCCTCTGTGGGTGACAGGAAACCACTGTGCTCTGTCCCAAGCAAGGTTCCACCTTCTAAGAATACTGCCAATCCAACACGGCTGCACCCTCACCTGCCTTACAGTACACATGAGTCCCATTCGAATGGTGACTAGAATGAGGGGGATTCATGCTAACAGGTGGTGAATGCTATGGAGCAAATGAAGCAAAGTGATGCCCTGGGGCTCTGGCTTCAGAGCAGACTGGCTGAGAAGGTGATGCTGTAGGCAGATCCTGAGGGAAGGCTGCAAATCTCTTTTTTTTAAAGATTTATTTTATTTTCATTACAAAGTCAGATATACTGAGAGGAGGAGCAATAGAGATGAAGTGGAGCCTCTGGGATTAGAACCAGCGGCCATATGGGATCAAAGCGAGGACCTTAGCCACTAGGCCAAATCTCCACGGGTCCAGGCAGACACTCTGTAGGAGAGTGGGCCTGCTGGGGTGAGGCATGGGACACAGAACAACCAGAGAATACAGGGGCCATTTCCTATGGGGTCAGGAGCTCTGTTGCATCTGGTTCCAGTGCTGAATGAGAGTCTCTGAGCAGCAGCTTGCTGGGTGGTACTCAATATTGCTGGAGTCTTGGGGAAAGGCAGGTGTGCAGACCCTATCCATCCATGCTGCTGAGGGTAGCCCTGCCTGCTGCACTGAGAGTGAACTGTCCGTGACCTGAGAGATGGAGTCCACTAATACGTGGTCTGGGACATGAACTGGCCCTAGCAAGCACAGGGCTCGCCTGAGACTGAGAGCCTGTGGGAGAGGAAAGGACACTGAGGCCTGTGAAGCCTTTTAGGAACTGTGGCCCCCCCTGACTGGGATGGTGGTGACACAAGTCATAAAAAGAAGAGGATGCAGTGTAAGGTGAAAGGGCAGAATCCTGAGTCCCACAGGACCAGCACACCAAGTTTTCACCACAGCCCAGGGCTGGAGGGCTTGCTAACTGGCCCTAGAGTGTGAGTGCTTCAGTAACAGGCTCACCACGCTTCTCTCCCCTTACCTGCAAACCCTTTGCAAAGCTGCCCTACAGCTGAGCCCTGCCAGAAACAAAGCATTGTAGCCAAAATCAGTGCCAAAGTCAGCTGTCTGCTGACTAAATGGAGCGGCCACTGCAGCGTGGATATTTCCCTGGAACATCGGTCCCAGCTGCACCTATGGATGTGCAGGCTCATGTGAGCTGGATTTGCCCTGGGGCCTGGTGATGGACAGGGAAGGGCTCCCTTTACCTGTGTCCCACTTAGATGTCTCACTGGGCTTTGCACATCAGCTCAGGTGCCAGGCACCTCTGCACACTGCATGGGAGCCTCTCCAAGATGCTCCCTCTTCACCCCTTCTCCATTCATGCCTTCTCGCCAAAATGACATCCTCCAAATGGAAAATGAAGGCACTACACAGAACCAAGTTCCTGTAGATTCACCACAGGTCTCCCCAGGAGCCATCAAGATAAAGGATTTGACCATCAGGGTCTGATCCTGCTCAGTCCCAGTCCCCACAGCCCATGAATTTTATGGGTATATTTGGCCAATGCCAGATTCAATCATCTAGTTTACTCATCTCAAATCTTCAAAATTTTATAATTTTTTTAAAAATAATTATTTTTTTCTTGTTTGAAAGGCAGAATGTCATGGACAGCGTAAGAAGCAGAAAAGGATTGTTCCATGGTTGTACCAAACCAGGAGTGTGTATCACTACGCTGATTTTTCGGTGTGGGTGGCAGGGGCCCAAGAACTTGAAATATGTCCATGGTCCTTACCAGGCACATTAGCCTATAGGTGACCCAACGCACAGTACCTGGGACCCAGAACTGGCACTTGGATGTGGGGTGCTAACACTGCAATTGCAACTTAACTTACTGCACCACAATCTAGGCCTCTCCTTGTAACTTTCTCATTTAAGGTTTATTTGTTAAAAAGGTATAATCATAGAGGGAAGAGATACAGAAAGAGATCTTCCATCTGCCAGTTCACACCTTCAGGAGACACAGTGGCTGGAAGTCAGTAGCCAGGAGCTTCAGCCAGGACTCCCATGTTGAGGCAAGAGTCCAAGCACGTGTGCCATCTTCTCATGCTGTCCCAGGCTCATTATTAGCAAGAATCCAGCTCAGACTAGGGCAGCTGGGACTGGAACTGCACCCCTATCGGATGCCAGTGTTCCAGGCAGTGGCTTTGCCTGCTACACCCATTGTAGCTTCTTTCAGCTGACCCACTTAACTTCTGTAGGCATGATATGCTTAGGCAGTGTCCAAGATGTTCTGTCTCTGTCTACCACTGTGGAGTCATTATCCACCTGCTGTCATGCCAGACACTTCCCAACACAAATAATCCCCTTAGTTTGCATATAGTTATGGACCCAGCATGATGGTTGGATTAGTTCATACTTCCCCTTGCAAGAGCTGCGATCCCATATGGCTCCCTGCATGTGACCTGGTAAAGCAGTGGAGCATGCCCCCAAAGTCTTGGGACCCATCACCCAAAAGAAGCTACTTGATCCTTTGAACCGATTCAGCTCCAGCCATGCAGACACTGGGAGAGTGAACTAGCAGATGGAAAATCTTTGTCTCTATCTTTCCTTCTGTCTGTAAATCTGCTCAGATTCTCATGCGAATGAGGATGTTCTCTTTCCCTAAAACCCTGCATGAATTCTCTCATGCCTAAAGCCTGAAACAAATCTAAAACCAGTCTCTCTCTCTGCTCTGTCCCTTCCTGAAACATAAGCATAGAACCTGCAGCCACATGTAGACTTGAAGAGGAGCAAGTGCAAGCACCCACCTGGTTGTTTCTGGGTTGCAATCCTCAGCCTGACCACTGAGTCAACTTCCACTGTGATTTCTCACTGGACTGGTGACCGAGTTAACAGGCCAAATATGACCAAATTCTACAGACGCTTTTTAAACTATAAAACTCATTTCTAACATTCCCATCACTTCCTTGGAATGACCTCTTACTCTTCAAAATCCTGGTTAGTGTTAGGGGGTGTAAGCAAGATCACTCCAGACATGTGTAAGGTTCATTAAGGAGTCTTTACCAACCAAGCTTGGTGATAAAAGACCATACTAGAAAAAGCAAATCACAAGTCCATATGGCAATCCAATCAATCATAATCCAACCAAACATAATCCCAAAAGGAGCAAATTGTCATTACCCGTAAGTCCATCCAATAAGCTGAAGACCTATGTCTCAGCTTCCCCAACAATATAAGTTATCCTAAGAGATATGCAACAAATATCCTGGGCACACTTACAAAGCTGCAGACATTCGCCATTCCCTGGCTTCTCTGGCCACATTCCATCACCATTAGGCCTCACCTCTGCTGGAACTCTGTCCTGTCCAGCAGGACAGTCAACGGGGTCGCAGCCACCTAGGAGAGAATGAAGGGACAAGAGACACAAAGAATGGACAGCAAGACAGTAGGTCTGATCAAGCTGTCAGTTTATTGATTTCAACTGAGGGTTTTTATATTCTTCAGTAACTAAGGCTCAGGGAAAGAGAAGCTGGGACGCAAGCCATGGTCTCAAGACCGAATGTTCTTGAGCAGCCACCATATCAACAATAGTAACCAACATATCGACAATAGCGTAGGTAATCAGTAACAAGATGTTGGTAAGTACAGCATCAATCACATTCTGAAACAGTTGCTAGGAACAATTGAAGCTAAGCGTGTGATTAGTTTCATAACTTCTTTCCCAAGCATCTAGCCAACCAGGGGTTTCCACTGTCCCATAGGTCTATATTCAAAATGGCTTCAGTGTGGCTATAGTGCACGGCTCCTGACATCTCCCCCTTTTTTCTATATATCAATGAAAGCGGCGAAAAGAGAAAGGTTTGTGAAGCAAGATAAGCGCTGCCTGTCTTAGGTTCATTCTGAGGGACCCTCAGCTCTTACCCGTCTCTGGGCAGCCCTGCCAGTCATCCAGGGCTCCCTGTCTTAGGTTGATGGGGTATCAGAAAGGTGCCCGTCATTGGCTAAACACTTATCTGGCAAAGGCTGTGCCCCATTATATTAGACAAGCCTCTTTGAAGACTGGAGCCGCATGGCATGATGTGGGGGGTTATCACTTGGAGAGTCCCGTCAGATCTTATCCGTCTCTGATCACCTATTAACACATCATGCTCAGCCAAACTTGAGCGCTAGGATTTTCCACAGCCAGTGCCATCATGACTTGTCCAATGACAACTTGCTCCCAGGCCTGCTGTTTGCGCATGCAGTACAGGAAGAGCATGGCGACTACTAGCACAGCAACCATCAAGGTTTCTAAGGCCATCATCCTGCTCCATGCCTTGAATATGCAGGCTGCCAGTTTAATGCCATTTAGAATAACTTCTCCTGACATGGGTGGAACTTGGGTCTCATTTACTTTAATTATACTGGTGGCTAACTGACTGGTGAAATTTAGGAAGGCACTAGAACATTGTCCCTGGAGGTATTGATTGATTTTTATCACTCTGGCCAAAACATTGTGGACTTTTACTGGAGTGACACATATATGATGGTATATTGGGGAGTAGCTGACTGGTGAAATTCAAAAAGACATACTTAACAATGTACAAGTATTGTTGAAACTACTAACATTCAAGAATCTCATAACACTAACATTGTTACATGTACATAAGACAGTTTTACCAGGAACCGGAGGCCCTAACTGCCCATTATCCCATCTAGCTCCTACATTTCCAAACAGAGAAATGGACCCCAGCTGCTTTTAGGGAAAAGGGACGCCGTCATCTGTTCTTAACTACTTCCTGCTGAGAGGGGGGCGCCGTTGGGTAACAGCAGCTGTAGGGGATCCATCTAGTGGTTCCTGATAGAAGGCAGAAGTCATTAGGTGTTCAATGTACATTCTGGCACTTGAAAGGTTTCTCTTTCTTGAAGTCTAAATAACAAGACATAACATAGTTAACTTTCCCAGCCTATCGGGTTGTGAGTTCAGTTAGCAGTTTGAACACTTGAGTTTCAGAACTTAGATGTAAAAGAATTGTTAGGTTTCAGTCTTTGTTAGAGTAAACTTTAATTTAAGACTATGGACTAGATTTACCTCTGTCTAAGTTAACTCCTTTAAGTCTCAAATTTTGGAACACATTCAATAAGCTCAATGGAATACATGAAACTTCTTTTGAGCTGCATAAAATTGCTAACCTAGATCAATCAGAAGGCACAGTAACAATGTAAGGATTAGCATACAGCATCAGGATATAAGACCATCACAGGACAAGTAAATGCAAACTGACTTCTTAGAGCAAAAGAGTTAAATATTCAGACCTAACCAAAACTGAGATGATAAATCTTTATACTAAAATACAGCAAGATGTACTATTACTTTTACTATAACTCTAAATATATGGTCCTGCATGGGAAGTCAGTGTACACAGTGACTCTAGTGGATTTAACAAATTAGCACTCTTATATGTGACGTCAATTATCACCTGAGGCTCCAGACACGCAATGTTTAGGCTGTGGAAGCCTCTTGAATCAACAACAACCCCATTAGACCTGGCAACACACAAAGTGGAAGTTCTCTCCTCCATTGAGAGAAGAGCACAACCATCCTCGGTGGTTGCTTCTTTGCACTGGGGCGTGGACCACTGAGCTCCTTCATGGAGGGACACTCTTAGCTCAGTGTCCTGGCATTCCACACCTGATATGCTTGCTCTCTTGCTGGCTCTCCTGTCAGATCAGAATGCCTTTTGGGCTGATTCTGAGGCCACTGAGTGCTTCTTAAAATTGACAGTCTATGAGTCTGCTGTAAGAGCTGTTTCCCATGTTGGAGCATTTTAACATTCTCTGACATCTGAATTATCATTAAACACTTGCATACATATACCCATATATTTTCCATCTAGCTTATGAGGATTTGGGCTCCCACGGCCAATCTTGAAACTGTACGCTAGCAGTAAGTCCATTTAAAATCGTGTAGAACTATTGAGCTGAGCAGATCTTGTAGGTCCTAAGAAAACAGTAACAGACATGACTCTCTAAGAGCCTAATTATGCATCTATACATAATTTTTAAAAAGGATTTAGCTTAGCAATTTTCATTCATAAACATGTACATGCATATCAGATAACACACATAAAACAAAACAGCTTTTGTAACAGCTAGTTGAGAATTCTGTTAAGTATATTCAAGTTACCAATTGTTTAGAGTTATATTTTGCTCTTAGTAATCTGAATAAACCAAAACTATAGTTTACAATTAAACTTTAGCTTTAATGGATGCAATAGACTTGCTGGAATCCTAGAAAACAAAATATCTATGTTTAGCTCTGATACCACCTGTAGGATTTTACACACTCTTGTACTTTTTTAGACTTAGCCGTCCTGGCTCCCCACTGGCAAGGTTTCCCAATGTCTTTTCTGCAATTGCCTCCTCCCCCACCATTTTTTTTTTTTTTTACAGATCTAACCAATTATCTGTTCTATAATTAATTTCACTAACCGAAAGATGCAACCTTTGAAACACATTCTTCTGACTTTGAGACTACTAGGGGCCTATTTAAAAATTCCAGAACCAGAAGAGTTAAACCTATTAAATATGCCAAGAGTTCTTAAAGTATCTGATCAAAGATTCCTCATTATAATATCCATTCATTTAGTCAGACTGATTCAAACAGCAATACATCAAAAAAAAATTTTTTTTTATCACTTATAAATGATCACCCAAACATTTTAAAGTAAATACATACCAGAAAATACCCTTAAACACAGTTCTTTTAAATCATGAGCATTTAACAAAGACAATATACAGAACACAAGGGATTATCTAACTGAAAAACAAAATGTATATTTCCTTAGTCAGTCACCAAAAGGGAAATATAACCTTAAACATGGGAATTAGTGCATAAAATCATCTCTTAACTGTTTAAGAACTGTAACAAACTCAAAGTTTGGAACAAGAATAGAGCTTACTGAAGCTGGATAGACAATTGACAAAGCCACCCATTAAACAGAGACTACCTAAAGTTCAATGTTTCATTTTTTTTAATGCTTCAATTTCTTAACAGCTTTCAAAATTGGAGATATTTTTATTTTTAGATATTTACTAGCATTGCTATGTATACACACTTCAAAAACTTTTTTTGAATACAGATATCAATTCTAACATCAGCATGTATTAGGTATTAATGTTAAAGATTTACACAATGTTATAATAGTATCTTTAAAATTATAGCCAATTATATGTAAAGCTTACAAGATTCATTCCTCAACTTTTCTTAAGACATTTTCTTAATAAAAGCATACCAACTTTTAAATACAATGGCTTTAAGCAATTTTCAATCATTTCTCCTAATTCATGGAAACACATTTTAGCACAAATCCTCCTCAAAACTGGGAAAGAGAAGTTTTTTCAGTCTTCTTCTAGCTGATTTGGAAATTTTTCCCTTTTAAAATGAAGGCAGATAAGAATCACCACAACAGGGACAAAGTCAAAGTCCCAAATTTTTCAAAAGGCAGACTCCAAGCATGTCCCTTCCTTGTTTTATGGCTGATGGGCCTGGAGCTTCCCCTAAGCTTCTGTTTTATTGAAGTCAAGAGAGCTGAAAAAACTTAAATTTAGCTGTTGTCTTGAGAGACTACCTTGGAATTTACTGAAGTTAGTTAACAGGTTTGGTTATCAATAAGATGAAAATTACTTTAAAGAGGACGTTAAAACACTGTTTTTCACAAAGAATCAGACTTCAACTCCATTGTTTTAAAGGCAAACATTCAGAAAATATACACATTATGACCCATTTTACTATACATCTTTAAAGAATTCGTTGTTCTCCTGCAAAGCAAAATTTCACATATTTCCTTGTAAGTAAGAACACAAGTAATTTACAATCTGGATCGATTTCATGAGTAGGAAACATTTTGACCAATGAACATAAATGCTCTTCTATTTTAACAGCATATATGATGCAATAAATTTAGCATAATTTTGTAATATTGTGAGATTATAATCCAAATTATTTTAAATGACAAGTACATTATTTAAATTTTGTCTCAATCTTTGAGAGTTCCAGGGATCCTACTAGAACTCTCAAAGTCATGAGACTTGGTTTAGAACTCTGAAGAATTTAGAGGTCTAAATGAGTTAAACAAAAAGTACCTTTAGCATTTAACTGAACATGTTGAATACTGTTAGACCTAATCAATGCCAGGACAGCACTGTAAGCTAAAGACCAAACAGCAAGAAAATGACACACAAATTTTTTTTCAGTGGAGGTGGGGAGTCCGGTCTGGCCAGGTCCTGTTAAATTTGTTAGACCTCTCTAAAATTATTTACCAGGAGAGAGAAAAAGGGTTAGTCATGGTCCGTCCCATCTCGTCTGTCAGTCAGTCACACACGCACCCAATTCAGAACAAGAACAACAACTTAACAATTCAAGACAAAGACACAACTGGAGAAAGAATATTAAAACAAAATTTAGTTTTGTCCGGACAAAAATAATAGAACACCAAGAATATTGACAAAACAAACATAAGCACAAAAACACCAAACATGTCGAAACAGAGACATATAACTCTCAAACCTGTTGCAACTTCCAGACTCTTCTTCAAAATACTTTAACCTGGAGAGATTTTTGTAAAACAAGCACACATAGGTTCATCTCATGCTTTAAGTTAATTTAACAGTGGATTTGGAGCACTCTTTATCAGATTACTTTTGTTACATCAAGTTACAGAACATGTTTTTCTTTTCTTTTTCTTTTTCTTTTTTTTTTCTTTCTTCTTTCTTTTTTTTTTTTTTTTTAATAAACCTTAAGTGGCTTATCTTACCCTGTCTCTCTCAGCTAAGGGGTTGGGTAAAGAAGTGGGAGATGCATGCCTGAAAAGGACTCAATAAGGGCAAAGGTAAAAGGTGTCTGAGTGCCATAATCTTTCACTGCTTGTTTAATATTTTTTAGATCTTTAAACTGCAGTGGTTGATGTTCGTGGTGTGGTGTCCACCACCTCGTGCAGGGGTCTGAATAACAGGGCAGCATATTACACTCTTCTTGGGGAGAGCTGAAGCCTCACTCTTATGGGGTTCTATTATAGGCTCCTCTTCTAGTAATGAGGCAGGGGCTGAAGGAGCTGCTGCTTCTGAAGCATAAGGTGGAGGTGGGTGAGTTGATCAAGGGGCTTGGCATTGGACTCTACCTCAATATCTATAATGACAGAAGATGGTCAAGAACCGGGGGAAGGTGAGGGGACAGGTGTGGACAGCCGAGAGTGACTCTCTTTAAGAGATTGTTCTCCCTCAAAAGCCAGATCCTGTAAATCTGGATGTTGAGACTCAATCTTTAAAATATCATAAATCAAAGTCCAATAATTAAAAGCCGTAACAGGAATTTTCTCAGGTCCAAAAACTTCATAATAAGCTTTAAAACAATCACCTACTCTACACCAAGTTTTCTCATCAATAGAACCGTCCTGGGGATACCAAGGACAAATTTGACCAACAAAATCCAAAAAGGTTTTGAGGTCTTTCTTTTTCACCCTAATTCCTCGTGTCTTGAATGAATCTATAAGACCTTGCAAGAATAGGTCATGTTATGAGAATGCTTGTCCCATCTTACCTTGGCTCCGTAAGATTTGCGCCGTGAATATTTCCCACGAGCTCGACTTCCGGCGGGTCAACCGTGAAACTGCTCAACCGGTGTTCCTTTTCGACACCACGAGAGGCCTCTCCATGAATGATGGCACGGCGTTCTCTCTGTCGGTGGTCTGCACACATCCACGTTGGGCGCCAATTTGTCCTGTCCAGCAGGACAGTCAACGGGGTCGCAGCCACCTAGGAGAGAATGAAGGGACAAGAGACACAAAGAATGGACAGCAAGACAGTAGGTCTGATCAAGCTGTCAGTTTATTGATTTCAACTGAGGGTTTTTATATTCTTCAGTAACTAAGGCTCAGGGAAAGAGAAGCTGGGACGCAAGCCATGGTCTCAAGACCGAATGTTCTTGAGCAGCCACCATATCAACAATAGTAACCAACATATCGACAATAGCGTAGGTAATCAGTAACAAGATGTTGGTAAGTACAGCATCAATCACATTCTGAAACAGTTGCTAGGAACAATTGAAGCTAAGCGTGTGATTAGTTTCATAACTTCTTTCCCAAGCATCTAGCCAACCAGGGGTTTCCACTGTCCCATAGGTCTATATTCAAAATGGCTTCAGTGTGGCTATAGTGCACGGCTCCTGACAGAACTCCTGATAGTACACAAACCAGAAACAATATTACCATATCCATTGTCTCATGTAAGCAGTACACAAGGACCATGATTGCTCTGACCAACAGAGCCAGTAACGTGGACAGGGAGAAGGTCTGGTGATGAAGCATCGACGGGAGACCAGTGATGGTAGAAGTCTGCGAAGTCTCGTTTTATTGCTGCTTCACCTCTCCTTATATGCTCTTCCCCCACGTCCGAATTTAGCAGAATATTGCGTACAGATCAATCCAATTACTCCAAGTGTTTTTAGTCGCAAGCCCAGTTTCTGTTTCTACCCAGCTCTACGAGTGCTAATCAACTCCTTAGCTCACTGTCAATGGGTGCTGGCTATCACTGGCTGCACCCCATATCAGCCCTAGCAGTTCTTGGCTGGGATCTGCAGATCATTCCTTGAGCACTCCATTCACTAGACTAACTGCAGACTTGGGAAAGGAGTTGAGCCTTTTCTCCAGTAAAGGAAACAACAGCCTCATTTCAGACTCGGCTGCACTCTGGTCATTTCAGTTACATTCCTGGAATTCTTGCTCCCCGCTGTCACTTGCAGCAGGTTCCTCTTTAGCAAGCTATAAAAGACTTTAAAGTCAGGGGTAGCCCCAGGGCCTCCTCATTCTTCATGGTGTAACTCACATGTAAGTTACACAATGACATCTGTAGGGTGAGAGGCTGCTGAGGCAGCACTAGAGGAAAAGGGAGCATCCTGCTCAAATCCCAGGGGAGCTGCAGCTCTCCAGAGAAAACCCAAAATGTAAGAAAACACCATTTGGAATACTCCCAAGGGGGGAAATAGAGGTGTGGGCACAAAACAGCTTGAAGCAGAGAGAGAGCAAACCAGTGGGGACACTGGATTCCCAGCTCTGGGCCCCCTGCCCCCACTGTCTGCCTTACGGGGTCACCACTGGTCACAAACAAACTCAGGTGCTCTTTTGCATGATTGCACCCTGTGTTGGACTTTCCTGCTCTCTCCAACCAGGAAACAACACAGTGGTGCCTGAACACAGGGTTTAGATTCTCCCTCTTTCTGCTTTCCTCCCCACAGTCAGTATGCCTTGTAGGAATGTGCTCTGGGTGAGGGCAGTGCCCCTCGATCATCCAACCTCCTCTCTTGGCTTGTGGTCTGGGAGGCCATCAGCAGGCTTATTGCCATGGCACAACTCCCTGCAACTGGACAAGTCTCCTTTCTCTTCTTCCCCATGGTGAGGAGCTTGGGTATTGTCAGTGACCTGGGTGGGGGCTCCCCCTTGAGACAGCCACCTCCTGTCTTTTGTCAAAGGCGAGACTGAGCATCTTCTGACACTGGTGGAATTACTAACATGGCCCGACAGGGTGATTTGTATTTATTTCCTGCTCACCTGATTCTCCCTGAACCTCTGGGCCAGGAAGTGGGCGGTGCCTCACTTAAGGAACCCTCTGTGGAATGGCCATTTCTGCCTCAGGAACTCCCCTACTATGCCACTGCTTCCACTGGTGAGTGTGAGAGCTTGGACTGGAGTGAACTGGCTACAAGATCTGTCTGCTGGCAAGTATGCTGGGTTTGGGGGAGGGCTGGACTACTGTGCCAGCTGGTGTACACTAGACCCAGACTGGGTGCAGGCCAGATGGAATTTACTTTAATGCTCACTGTGGCAAGAGGCAAGACTGTGTGCAGTCATATCACCTGAACCACAATACCCTGGGCAAGAGCAGAATCCAGGCTGGTAGGAGAACTGTGGTCACTCTCGTGCTAGGCTGCAGCTCACACTGGTGGCCATGAGAACCAGAGCTAGCATTGCACCGTGCTGAACAAGACGTGCATTATTTTGGGTCTGGTGTGGTGATGGGGTGGACTGAATGAAGCTACAATGTACAGCAGTCAGGATTTCAATCTGTGCTCTATGAAATGCTGGCACTGCAAAAGCAGCTTTACCTGCTGTGCCACAGAACTGGCCCTTTCAGTGTGGTTTGTATCTGAGTTGCTGTATTTGCTCATTTCAGGTTTTTTGTTTGTCCACACCTCAGGGTATGCTTACCTCAAGACCTATTGCCGGCGGCGACGCCCGCACCACCGCATTCCCCAAGCTGAGCCGAGGGACTAGGGTTGAAAATGGAAACAGACAGTGGGTCATTCATGTAAGGAAAATGCCACTTTATTGAGAAAATGCTGCTCTTTTATACTATTTTCTAATTTTCTATACATTTCCACCCTCACTCCCGGGGCCTTATCTATCTCTCCATTTGACATTGTTTAACCTCTTCTGGACACACTCTCAGGAAGCTGCGGTAGGAGGGATGGCCAAAGATTCTCAATCCCTGAAAGTTTGCATAGATAACAGAGCAAACAATTCTGGGAATCACTCAAGCATCCTTGTGACCAGCATGCAGGCTAGATGGTGGAATTTTCCCATGGTTGGATCTAGGAGATGTCGGCCACAGCAACCTATGACACCTGGGGATAAAAGGAGTTGTGTGTGAGTGGGGATAAAAGGAGTTGTGTGTGAGTCGGGAAAAACGTCTTAAGCTGAAGGTGGAGCAGGTGTTCTTGGCATGATGAGATTGGAGTGTGAAGTGGAACCCTCCCCAGGGACAGGCAACAGGTTGAGGGAAACATCTCTTGATGTGTCCTCTAGATATTGCCTAGGTGGACCCCTGTGCATGAGCCCTAGGTGCAGAGGAGGAAGGCAGGGCAGGCCAAGAGGCTCCTGTGTGGACAAGAATGCTTCCTGTGCTACCAAAGCTTACTACCCTGTGGAGTTTCCTTTGACAGAAAATGATCCAAATGATAAATATGCAAGTCTAATATCCAAATCTCTTAATGCTACAGAACCAGGTGTATTGAGTCTGCAACTTGCAAGCCTGGCTGTTAGGATGGCCAGCTCACTGCTGCCTGCAGGAACCCCACTCCCTGGCTGTGAGGTCACCCAGTGCTCCTTAGGGCTGCCTGGGATTGATTGTTTGGATGCTCCAACTCTCCTGAATGTGTCTTGTAACCCACATGCCTGGGGTAAGCTAGGCACTTCCCTTGTTACTATAGCCCTGCTGCTTAGGGTATAACAATACAGGAAGCCAGAGGTTTACCACTTGATTCCTGGACGCCCATCTGCCCACAGGCACAAGTGGAACTGCCTTTCCTCCCAAGAGTCTCAAGTCCTGCTCAGTCCCTTCAGCCTGTGTCCTCAACATTAAGATTAAACAATTGACTACGGTAGAAAAAAGTAAAAATCATTATTGGTTTGTGTAGTTTTATCAGTTTAACCATAGCTATTTAATATCATTTGTCTTCCACAGTTTTCTATTCTCTGACAACACTTGCAATCATATTTATGAAATACACTTTAACGGATTTTTCTGGCAACTTTTTTTTCATTTGCTATTATTATCATTTTATTATATAGTTCCATAAGCCCTGAAATTACTCTTCCTCCCAAATCCTCTCCTCTTGCACTGATTTCCCCATATATTAATCCAGTGGTATAGTTCCATATAAACAGTCATAAGGCCATCATTGCAGGGGTACACAGCAGCAGAGTTCAGCATCCTATTGTCAAGGTTTATTTAATAGGTTCGTCGGGAGTGCATCTTTAATCTGTAAGTAAAGATGCTTACTGTATTCTATCTTCCTATCTGGATATGGAAATTCCCATTATACAATTACTATAGATGACCTTAAATGAAAAGACACAAAATAAAATCAGCAACAGGAAGAATAAAGTAACTAACAATGCCATGAAGTTAAATGACATGCCACTGAATGACTAAGGTGTCACTGAATAAATTAAAAAGAGAATGAAGAACCTTCTTGAAGAAAATGATGCTACTGTATGATCTGTCAGTGAACAACTTAATAAGAAAAAAAGTGTTTTAGAGAAACAAAAACTAAAACACACACAATCCATGAGAACATCTTAAATATCATTTGTAGGGCAGGTTTGGAAGAGGCATATTCCTTACTGTTGAAGGATTTTATTTCATTTTCAAAGACAAAGGAAAACTTTGCAGGATACATTATTCTGGGCCAACACATTTTTGCTTTTGGAAACCAGGATGTGTCACTCCATTCTCCTCTTGCCTGTAGAGTTTCCAAAACATCTTGGGATGCTTTTAAGTTTCTAAGTTTGCTCTTGAAACTGACTCCTGTTCATCTCACACTCATCTCATACTCATCTCCCTGCTGGGACCAGGTCAGCAATGAGGTCAAATCTGATATGGCAGTGAGAGACAAACACAAGCTCACTACCAAGTGCTTGATCAGTGACACTGATGTTTGTTTTCCTTAATCTGTGTGTAACCTTATATTCTGCTCCACAGATGGAAAAGAATTCCTGATGGATCCTTCAATTCCATCACCTTTAAGCATGGAGAAGTTGGCAATACCATTCTTCTGAAAGGGTCCATTCTTCTTGGTGGAGATGGCATTTAATGAGAGGGATAGTTTAATAGGTCAGATATCTGTTAGAATAAGAGAAGGGAAATCTTTTAAAAAGTGTGCAAAATGGGGGAGCTTTGGCAGTAGCTCAACTGGCTGATCCTCAACCTGCAAGTGCCAATATTTCATACGGGCATTATGAGAGCTGGAAAGTTTAAAATAGTGTCAATCTTGTTAGGACCTCTAAGTCTGCTTGAGTCTCAGGGTGAGCAGAAAACATATGCTCTGTTATTGACACCTATGTAAAATCAGAATATAAGAAAAACATCTGTCCACTTTAAAACTTGGCTAACTGTAAAACTGCTGGCTAGGGACCTCCACAATGGCTCAGTGGCTTAATCCTCACCTTGCTTCCCATCCAGCTCCCTGCCTGTGGCCTGGGGAAACAGCAGAATATGGCTGAAGAATTGGGACCCTGCACCTATGTGGGAGACCTGGAAGAATCTCTTGGCTCCTGGCTTCAGATTGGTTCAACTTTGGCCATTACAGCCACTTGTGCAGAGAAAGAGCAAGTGGAAGCTCTTTCTCTCTGTCTCTCCTTTCTGGATATCTGCCTTTCCAACATAAATAAAATAAATTTCAAAGAAAAAAAACTGGCTTCTGTGACCCATATTTGCTTGCTCACTTGTGTCAGCTTCTCACTACCAAGGAGTCTATATACACACTTGCCCATTGGATAGCTTCACATAATTCAGTTATTGTGTATATTATTGTGTATAATCCTATGTATTGTGTATAAATGGTGTGAGTATGTTCTTTAATTGTGTCTGGGAGTTGGGTTGCAGGTGGCCAACTTCCACCCTTCTCCTCAGATTGTCACTCAGCCAGGAAGTTTTCTCTGACAGCCCCGGCCAAAACACAGGTCTTTTACACTCTTTACTGGGAAGCAAGAGTGCTCAACCCTCAGAAGACAAAACATTCCTGCGATTTCCCCTTTGTCATATTGTATCAATGCCAGCTTAGCTGATTGAATAGTTTTCCATGCCAGTATGAGTTTCAAAGCACTTACCTGTGACTTGTTAAGGCTGCTTCCCTATTCCACTTGTGGAGGCATGGACCAGTGCACTGGCTGGTGAGTAAAGACACCGAGTTTGTAAGAGTGTGCCTTTGACTCATTTTTGTGAAATAGAATTGGTCAACTCTCAACGCTCACTGGTTTTTGTGCCAGTTGCTCCACTTTCTGTCCAGTTTCCTGCTTGTTGCCTAGGAGAGCAGTGGAGGACAGCCCAAAGCCTTGGGACCTGGCAACCAGAAAAAGCTCCTAATTCTTGGCTTCAGTTCAGCTCAACTCTGGTTATAACAGCCACTTGCTGAGTGAGCCACTAGATAGATAGAAGATCCTTGTCTCTGCTTTTCTGTGTAAATGTACTTTTTCTATTAAAATAAATAAAGTCTGTCTTAACATGTAAAAAATGCATACTTGCCAAAAGCTGTCTTTTGCAGGACAAAGTACCAGTCCCACTCTAAGTTTCTCATTTTCTCACTAAAACAATGACTGGCTTGGTTCTTGCTGTGGACTTCGCATCCTCTCCTGGAGCTCCATCAGCTGCCGTGCTCACTCTTGGTCTTTCCTGGATGCTTTGTGCATCTACAGGAATGGGTTCCTCTGCTTGAAGGCACATCCCAACCAGCCACAGGTATTATCCATCAGACAGCTTTTAAAAGAAGGCAATAGAGGACACACCCCGAAGGCAAGGAGAAACAGACAAGACTTGCTCTAGAGGCTGACCTAGGGCACAAGATGAGCCTGAAGGCAGGAAGCTTGGGCAATTATTTTTGTAGCTTGCAGAGCCTGCCTTGGGGGATAAAGACAAGAACAAAAGTGCCTGTTTTGCTGAGGTCACCCAGGGCTTGCTTCTGTGCAGATTGTTCTGGTTTCTCTAACACTAACACCTGAGCCCTATATTATAACACAAGCATATGTTGAGAGATGTGACTGGGGCTCAGAACCTGTGAGTCTACAGCCCCCGGTTCTGGTATTTCGTCACCTGGCCCTCCTCTGAGCAGCGCTTCTTCCACTGACACACAGGGCTGCTGGACCGTGCCGGCAGCCACATGATGAGAAAGTGAAAGTGACAGATGCTCAGGGTTTACGAGTGCATAATTGCCGGAGACCAGCTCCAGCTGAGAGCTTGAAAGGATAGCTGAGAGCTTGAAAGGATGCGTGGATCGGGCGAGACTATAAGAGAAACAGAAAAGACATGGACCACTATGGCTTGATGCTCATAATGGACAACTCAGAAAAGTTGCCTTCTTTATTTACACACAAATCATCACAAGTTTTTGCACAATATCCAATTGTTTCATTTTTACGTCATGGTTAATAAAATGCAAAAAACAATCCTAAAAAATATTATTTACTTTAAGGAACATTTCTGGCAAACCATTACTCATTGAAATCTGCAGTGACCTGGCTAAAGCCAGGAATTCCACGGTTGGCAGCGCATGCAGTTACATAGTGAGAAGTAGTTTATTTGTACTCAAAATTAATTTTATACTCAAAATCAATTTTTACTAAACACAACTAATATTGATTAAAATATTAAGAGTATAGAATTAAAAGATCATAAATAAAAGGATTTTATAAAAGCATATAACATAGATTCTTAGCTAAATCTTATAATCAAGTCATGCATTAATTACCGTCACCTTCACCTAGTGCTGATTCAATTGTTTTTTGTTCTTTTGTTAAAGGGCAGTGAAAGGGATCAAGGAAGCTCAGCCAATCTACAAACAGAGGGCTTTACAAGAAACTTCCTTTTATCTGTATAAACTGTTTTCTTTCCCTAAGTATAAGTGCCAATATAAGATAGAAGTTTTAATAAACTGATTTCTTTCCCTAAATATAAATGCCAGTGTAAGATTGAGATTTCAAGCCATTTTGAGGGGGTTCACGTTTGTTTCCCTTTAGAAGATGCCCCATATACTTTTGCTTTCTGTGATGAGAAACTAGAATGCATCATATCATGTGTTGTAACAGTTCAAGGCATATGGTAAACAAACTCTTTGTACCTCCATGATTGCCATCAGTTCCAAGATATTATCAAGCCATTTCTTAGTGAAAACATTACTTATACTAGGGCAAATTCCAGGACAAAAGTGGGCACATAACAGGATGTTTGGAGACATTGTGGGCTCAATTGTACTATTGTATACTTTCACCTGTGTGTCATAGCCTTACGTCACTAAAGATGTTTTTATCATAACATGATTGATCAATTTGAGGTGTCATACCAGTTACAGGAATCACTTCCCATTAGCAGAAAAACAGCAACAACACCCTCAGGAGAATTCTATGAAACATCAGAGAGGTGACTGAGTGTCCATACAATGGTGTGAGGCAGCAATGAGATGACCAGAGACATTCCACCGGGCCTTGCCTCACTGCTAGAAACTCCTCACAGCCTTGCTAACCAAGGAGCGGTGCCAGCCTGATCAAATAAAAAAACAGGAAGTGCTGTTGTCCCTGACAACCTCACAAGCCATGGGCAGTAATAAGCAGCTTGGTGACTTTGAAGGCGCTCAGATCTCTGCTTTGTCACTGAGTGGGCATTGCTGAGGCTGCTGGAAGTCACTATTTGTAGCCCACCTCTAAGGGACAAAGACCACATGCGCATCCATTCAAGTGCTGAACTACGACATACCAAGGGTGGGGAGCAGCTTTTTAGTTGAATTGCTGATTAGGACAATAAGATTCAGGATAGCATTTGACAACTGGAAAGCAAGACACCTCCGTGAGAAGGGAATCTTGCCATCTGTCAGGAAGGCTGTAATTTGTCCCTTAACACATGCAGCATAATCACACTTTCCAGTGGGCAGTACAGGAACTACCCAGGACTTCCTAATTAGAGTCCCCCAGTGGGGAAGGCTTCCACAGGATGCCTGGTGGGAACCCAACAGAGGACTCCTGTCCATCCCAGTCGATTGACATAATGAAGAGTCACGGAACTCTCTCTCTCTCTCTTTTATTGGAAAGTCAGACATACAGAGAGGAGGAGAGACAGAGCAGAAGATCTTCCTTATGACGGTTCACATTTCAAGCAGCCACAATAGCCAGTGCTGTGCCTATTGCTGTGCCTATCAGAAGCCAGGAGCCAAGAACTTCCTCCAGGTCTCCTACACAGGTGCAGGGTCCCAAGGATTTGGTCCATCCCCAACTGCTTTCCCAGGACACAAGCAGGAAGCTGAAAGGGAAGTGGAGCTGTCCGGATTAGAACCGAAGACTATATGGGATCCAGGCTCGTTCAAGACGAGAACTTCAGCCACAAGGGCACAGTGCTGGGCAGGAGTCAGGGAACTCTTTTTTTTTTTTTTTTTTTTTTTTAAATTTTATTTTAAATTCATTAATTACATTGTATTATGTGACACAGTTTCATAGGTATTGGGATTCTCCCCACCCCTCCCCAAACCCTCCCACCATGGTGGATTCCTCCACCTTGTTGCATAACCACAGTTCAAGTTCAGTTGAGATTCCCCCATTGCAAGCGTATACCAAACATAGAGTCCAGCATCTTATTGTCTAGTCAAGTTCAACGGCTTCTTAGGTATACCCTCTCTGGTCTGAAGACAGAGCCAGCAGAGTATCATCCCGATCAATTAAAAGCTCCAACATACCATCAGCAAAAATTTACATCATTATGGAATTAATTGACATAGTAATGAGTAACCAATATGGTAAAAGTAAATGCGATTTCTTATCCACCTTCTGTGACCACCTCATTGACATTTCAATTTTGGCTTATACACAACATATAACATTCATAACTTGTTATACATAACATCATATCAAATTAAGGCAAACATGTGGTATTTAACCTTTTGGGATTGGCTCATTTCCCTTAGCATTATGGTTTCCAGTTTGGCCCATTTGGCCACAAAGAACTGCATTTTGTTTTTTTTAATAGCTGAGTAGTATTCCATGGAGTAGATGAACCATAGCTTTCTTATCCAATCCTCTGTTGATGGGCATTTTGGCTGCTTCCATGTTTTTGCAATTACTGATTGTGCTGCTATGAACATAGGAGTGCATGTTGGTTTCTCATAAAACAATTGTTCTGGATATATTCCTAGGAGTGCTATTGCTGGGTCATACGGTATGTTGTATTTGAGTTGTTTGAATGTTCTCCATACTGATTTCCATAGAGGCTGTACCAGCCTGCAGCCCCACCAGCAGTGGAGTAGGGTTCCCTTTTCCCCGCAACCTCGCCAACAAGTGTTGTTGGTGCTTTTATTCATGTGGGCCAGTCTTACTGGCTTTAGGTCCAAACTCATTCTATGAAGCCAACATTACCTTAATCCCAAAACCGGGCAGAGATCCTACAGAGAAGGAAAACTACAGACCTATCTCTTTGATGAACATTGATGCTAAGATTCTCAACAAAATCCTAGCCAACAGAATTCAAAAACACATCAGACAGATCATTCATCCAGATCAAGTAGGATTCATCCCTGGAATGCAGGGATGGTTCAACATTCGGAAATCCATAAATGTGATACACCACATCCAAAAACTGAAAAACAAGAATCACATGATAGTATCAATAGATGCAGAAAAAGCTTTCGACAAAATCCAGCACAACTTCCTGCTAAAGACCCTAACCAAGGTAGGCATAGATGGAAAAATCCACAACATAATCAAAGCAATATATGCAAAACCCAATGCCAGCATCATACTGAATGGAGAAAAACTGGAACCCTTCCCACTGGGATCTGGAACAAGACAGGGATGTCCGCTTTCTCCGCTGCTATTCAACATAGTTCTAGAGGTACTCGCTGAGGCCATAAGACAAGAAAAAGAAATCAAAGGAATCCAAATGGGAAATGAAGAAGTCAAGCTTTCACTATATGCAGATGACATGATTCTTTATATGGAAGAGCCCAAAGGCTCAACACAGAGACTACTAGAACTTATACGAGAGTTCGGTAGAGTGGCAGGGTACAAAATTAATGAACAAAAATCAACAGCCATAGTGTATGCTAACAGCCCCAAGTTGGAAAAAGATCTAACCAGCAAGATACCATTCAAAGTAACAAAGGAAAGCATGAAGTATCTGGGAATTAACCTAACCAAAAATGTTGGAGACCTATTTGAGGAAAACTACAAACTACTTAAAAAAGAAATTGAACAAGATCTAGAAAGATGGAGTAACATCCCATGCTCCTGGATAGGTAAAATCAATATCATTAAAATGTCTATACTGCCAAAGGCAATATATACATTCAACGCAATCCCAATCAAATTGCCCAAAACATTCTTCACAGATCTGGAAACAATGATTCAAAGGTTCATCTGGAAACACAAAAAACCACGAATAGCTAGAACCATTCTCAAGAACAGGAAGTTAGCAGGGGGAATCACAGTCCCAGACCTCTGGACATACTATAGGGCAGTGGTTATCAAAACAGCCTGGTACTGGCAAAAAAATAGAGAAGAAGATCAATGGAGCAGAATAGAAACACCAGATGGGAACCAACACAAATATAGCCAAATAATCTTTGACAAAAAGACAAACGACAACCCAGGCAAATGGGAAGGTCTGTTCAATAAATGCTGTTGGGACAACTGGTTGATAGCCTGCAGAAACAAAAAGATAGACCCACATCTCTCACCATATACTAAGATCAAATCCAAATGGATAAAAGATTTAAACCTACATCCAGAAACCTTCAAACTTTTGGAAGAAAATGTTGGAAACACACTGGAACACTTAGGGGTAGGCCCTCACTTCCTAAAAAAGACTCCAAATGCAGTAGAAATCAAGACCAAAATAAACAAGTGGGACCTCATCAAACTAAGAAGCTTCTGTACAGCTAGAGAAACAATCAACAAAGTAAAAAGGCAACCCACAGAATGGGAGAAGATCTTCGCACACGACTTAGGTGATAGAGGGCTGATCTCCAGAATATACAAAGAGCTACAAAACAACCAAAATGTCAAAACAAACAAGCCACTCAAGAAATGGGCATGGGAAGTGGGCAAACACTTCACAAAGGAACAAACCCAAATGGCAAATAAACATATGAAAAAATGCTCAAGTTCCCTGGCAATAAGGGAGTCAGGGAACTCTTAACAACCCTAGGCACATCCTGAATTCCCACTGTGTCTGCCTCTCCTGCCAGAAGACACCCCACATCCTGGATCCCTCCTGGGAGGAGTTTTTCCCTTCCCTCCTCTTTTCATGTTTACTTGTTTGCTTTGCAAATAATTCCTGTAATCTGTAACGGATTCGCAGCTTTTACAACTTTTTTTTATTAATTTCTATATTAAGCTCATGAAAGAGCTCACCAGGTTTTGCTGGTAACAGACTTGCTCCCTGCCTGTATTCAAAGGTCTTGTATCTGAATTTGTTTCTACTTTCCAGTTAGCAGGTATCACAGGATTTTTCACCAGTTTGGAATCCTGCTGCTGTCACAGTCTGGTCCACTCGAATAGGTGTGATGGCTTGTGCAGCACAGCTCTCGAGGGTAACTCCTTTGTTTCCGTATCATTGGATGTGTGACTGACGGGGCAGCAGCTGCATTGTCCGCTGAGCATTTCCAGGCATGAGTAGGTGGCAGCCTTTTCAAAGGAGATACCAAGAGCATGGCCACCCCAGCTTGGGACAATATCTGGGCTTCTTATAGCTAAATCAATCAATAAAAAGACTGCAATCTTCATATTAATATCACACAAAATAAAAATATCTCAGAGCCGTCTGGAAGAAGGCTCTGGAATAAAATCCAGAGTCTTCTGAAAACATGTTCAATGACATCAGAAACATTGAAGTGCTACAGAGAAACCTTGTGGTGGCATTGCATACTAGCTACCACATAGCTAGGGTCCCTCTGCCTGAAAAAATATGTGTTGTTTTCAGGTTTTGTTGTACTAGTTTTGTTTTTTTTTTGTCTTTACTCATGTACTTATGTTGTTAGGGCTTATAACATTACATATTTATATAATTTATTTCAAAATAAAGTATGCACTAATGTGTATCTAAATTTACACAAAATTTGTGTTTATTGCTTTTCTTGTCCCCTGTGATGAAGCACCTCAGATCTATGAATAGGAAACCTTGGAAGTACAAGTACATTTCTATGTTGTATCAATAAACATGAATATTAACAAGGTTACTTATGTCTTTCTATATTGAATTCAATAAGTTGATGAATTTACAAATATGCATGCAAAGGTATATTTATCTAATTGTACTATATTTGCAGATGATATCCATGTGCCCAACTAACAGGAGCAGCCTCAGTGTTTTTTGAAAATCTTCGTGAGCCTTTGAGTGACCTTTGGCCTCTAGCCTGGCCCATCTTTTTGCTTTGAGCATGCACATTCAACATCCCAAAGTTCCTGCAGTGCATACATCTGAACTGTGTCCTTGCTTGGGCTCTCCTCGCTACAGCCTTCAGCCATCTCACTAAGTGTGTGCCCAGGGACCTCAGTCATATATCTGAATTGTCTCCTTGTTACAGCCTTCAGCCATCTACACTGAGTGTGTACCTGGGCCACTCCGTCAACCTTTGGATCCTGCACTGCCGGAGTCCAGCTCCAGCCGAGAGTTCGGAGCTCGAGAAGGGTGCGTGAGATAGGCGTAGAAAGAAGAAGAGAGAAAGAAGGGAGAGACGGACCACTAGGATTCCTTGATGATTGTGGACATTGCAAGAAAGCTGTCCGCTTTATTTATACAGAAGTAGTACAAAGTTTTCTTTTAGGGGCATTTTGACATAGCTTCAGGGGGGCACAATTTACAACTTCTTGAGAAATGATTGAGGAAGGGTCCCACATTCCTTGCTTATCTTGGTTTGCCAGTCTTCATCCGCTCTCCTCAGGTCTGGGCTCTAACCTTGGCGCCACCTGTGACAACCAGGCCCCTACCTTGAATTATGTATGGGTTAGTAAGTCCGGGGTCTTGGTGTATGGGGATTACGGGCCATTGGCACTAAAGGCCATTATTTGGTCAGCATGCTCACACAGTTCGTTATCTGAACAAGTAAAGCAAGAGTTATAACGGCGGAAAGAATTGTAATTAGCAATGAGCCAAGTTTACTCCATTTATGTTTCAATTCTACAAATGATAAGTGAGTGTTTCCAAAGACAGTTCTACAAATTGTTTCACCTTAAGACAGGGCATTATCCATTCCAACGTTGCAGCCAAGAATTTCTGAATAGACAACACATCTTATTCAGTAATACACTCTTACTACAATTCTTATTCTACAACTTATCCATCACTTAATGGGAGAAATACATCAAAAGAGAAAAAACAAAGATCTAAGACAAAAGGTTCCAAACATTAAGTTCCTCTACAACTGCAGGTTCTACAACCTCATAAGTGATTAAACAATAATCAAAAGTATATCTTTGTGATGTTAGTGAAATCAGCTTATATTTCCTCTAGTTAGAAATTATGAAAGCAGCTAAAGCAACTACAGTTTCTATGTTCTAAAGAGTTGCAAGGACAGGCTAGCCCTTAAGGTCACAGTAACTATATTTTTTTGCTTTAGCAGGATAGCCTTTAGGGTCCCAGTAACACGATAGCCTTTAGGGTCACAGTAACAAAATAACTTTTAGGGTCCCAGTAACAAGATAGCTTTTAGGGTCCCAGTAACAAGATAGCTTTTAGGGTCCCAGTAGCTATATTTTTTGTCATGGCAGTTTTAACCCATACTCCCATCATTTCCATTAGTTTGTAAAATTCTTATCAAGCCATTTCCCAGAAAGCATGCTAAATGTCCGGGCCAGATTTTATGGCAATGGGTAGGTACACAATAAGGTGTCTGGAAACAGCATGGGCTTGATTGTACTCCTGTGTGCAGTTAAAGGCCCACTCACCAAGACATTATCAGTAACATTAACTCTCAAGCTGATATTATTTGCCAAAGCCATCTCACAGGGGCAAACAATGCCTCAATAGATTACAGGATTCTTAGTGGGGTGCTTGAGTGTCCATGCAAAAGGGTGGTGAGACTGCATCAAGGTGGTCAGAGAGAAATCCGCTGGGCCCTGCCAAACAGCTGGAAGCTCCCTGGGCCCTGCCATGCAGGGAGCTGTTCTCTTCACACCATTGTGTCATTCACACCTACTGCACGGACCCTGGCACTGCACCCATGTGGGAGACCTGAAAGAGGCTATGGGCTCCTGGCTTCAGATTGCGGCTGCTTGGGGAGTGAACTATTGGATGGAATATCTTCCTCTCTGTGTATCTGACTTTCTAATAATAATTTAAAAAATGAATGTCTTTTAAAAAAAAGATGCACTGACATAAGTCTCTTCCTGGAGGGATTACGTGGGAAACAAGGCCAGCTCTCACTGGGAGGGATACCCCTTGGCTGGGCTGGGCTCTCTGGACTGATGTGGTTCTGTCAGCTCTCACAGCTCTAGGAAGTAGCTAAATATGCCCTGGGTTTTTCTCCTGTTAGAGTGTGGGCATAATGTTAGTATGTTAGAATGTTAAGAATATTAGCATTACGTGATATTAGGCACATTGGGGTGAGAAGCCACTACTTCGCTAGGTTAACGAGGCACCTTAACTGTGGGAAAGCTCCACTTTAACAAGAAATCTGTCTCCCTTGTTTCTTTATAACAGCTGCAGGAAGGCAGGGGCACAGTTCCCCCTGTCCCAGGGACTGGAGGAACCATAAAGATAAGGGTGCCAGGATGGGATGAGCCGTAAATAAGAAGTGTGGGAGCGTAAACAATAAGTGTAGGAATGTAAATAATGAGTGTGAGAACGGAATAGACTGCTTGCACCTGGGAGCCACATAAGTCTAAATTTGTTACTTTTGAGTTGACTTTGATATATGTTACAGCCAAAATTGGGTATATAATCTCTAGCCTTATGTTAGGTCAGGGTTAAATCCGTTTGGCTGGCCTGTGTGCCCCAAATACGATCTGACCCCAGCATGTTGGCACAATTAACTCTGTTTGCTTTTTGCATTACCAGCGAGGCTCTTTGTCGTTATCTGGGGGTTGACTAGCTTACACCCTAACGTCCAGGGGAAGAACTGGCCTGGACTCTAACACTCCACAAAAAATTTTCACAAGAGGCAAAGTGGAGCCACTGACCTCTGCTGGTGACTGCAGCATGCTTGTCTGCTTTGTTGTTTCCTAGGGCCTATATTGATGTACAGAGCTACGTGCACTCATTTCCGTGCTTTGGTTTGGGGAGTTAAGATGATTTGTACTGATGTAATTTATTCAGTGCATACCTGCATTTGTGACCCTGCACATGATAAATTTTGCTGAGGGCTTCTTATTTGGTATAGTGAAACACTGCACATCTGCTGATTGAGAAACATGGCTATATGAATAAATGTAGATTCTTTTGCATATATCTCTGAATATTAATGCTTATGTAAACATTTTCATTTTTAAAAAACTTATTTTATTTTTACTGGAAAGTCAAATACACAGAGAAGAGAAGTGGAGAGAAAGAGCTTCTGTACTTTGATTCACTCCCCCATCAGCCAACAAACTGAAGCCAGGAGCCAGGAGCTTCTTCCAGGTCTCCCACATGAGTGCAGGGTCCCAAGACTTGGAGCCATCCTCAACTACTTTCCCAGGCCACAATCAGAGAGCTGGATAGGAAGTGTGGCTGCTGGGATTAGAATCGATGCTGATGTTGGATCCCAGTGCAAGGAGAGGACTATAGCAGCTGGGCTATCATGCCAGGACCAACATCTTCCTTTTTAAGCACTACATTTGTCATGATTTTTTAGATTTATTTTTAAAATTTTTTATTGCAAAATCAAATATACAGAGAAAAGGAGAGAAAGAGAGGAAGATCTTACATCAACTGGTTTACTCCTCCAGAGGTCAGAATTGCAGGAGCTGAGCCAATCTGAAGCCCGAAGCCAGAAGTTTCTTCCAGGTTTCCCACATTGGTGCAGGGTGCCATTGCTTTGAGTGACCCTCCACCTGCTTTTATGGGCCACAAGCAGGAGCTGGATGGAAAGTCTAGCAGCCAGGGTATGAACCCGTGCCCATATGGGATCCCAGTGCATGTAAGATGAGGATTTAGTTACTGGGCCATTGCCCTGGACCCTTAACCATTTTCTGCTGGAAGAGCATGTTCATGTGCTTCCTTTGGAGCTAGTACATGAAGGTCAGTGTGTTGTTGGTGAGGTGCTCAAGAAACTCAACAACAGCAAACAAGCAATCCAGCTAGGACATGGGCTAAAGGACCCATGGTAGCCTTGTAGCTTAAGTCATCTTGGATGTGTCAGAATCCAATATGGCTCCACTTTTTATACCAGTGGCCCCACTTTCCTTCCAGTTCCCTGCCTGTAGCTTGGGAAAGCAATCTAAGATGTTTCAAAGCCCTGGATTCTGCACCCATGTGGGAGACCCAGAAGACGCTTTAGGCTCCTGGCTTCAGATCAGCTCAGCTCCAGTCAATGCAGCCACTTGGGAAATGAAGAGGCAGACAGAAGATCTTCCTCTCTGTCTCTCCTCTTCTCTGTATATCTGAGATTCCAAAAAATAATAATAATAATAAACCTTAAAAGCAAGTGAAGACTACATGAAGAAAATACTGGGGCTGGCACTGGAGTTTAGTTGGATAACTGCAGTGCTGGAACCCTGTTGACGCGGGCTTGAGATATGGTTGTTCCACTTGCAATTCAGCCCACTGCTAATGATCCTGGGAAAGCAGTGGAGGATGGTGCCCCCATGTGGTAGAACTGTAAGAAGCTTCTGGCTCCCAGCTCCAGATGAGTTCAGCTCTGGCTCTTTCTTTAAAATCTGTCTTCCAAATCAAGCTGAATCTATCTTGAAAAGTAAGGAAAGTAGGAGAGGAGGTGGAAACGAGGTGGGGACAAAGGGTACGGTGGTAAGTATCCTTAAATTCTTAGAACGGTACATGTGATCGGACTGCTGTTGTGGCCACAGTGGTTAAAGCCATGCCCTGTGACACCGCATGCTACATGGCTGAAGTGTCAGCTACTCTATTTTAGATCTAGCTCTCTGCTCAGGGCCTGGGAAAGGCAGCAGAAGATGGTGCAAGCACTTGGTCATATTGCACCATCTGGAGAGTGAATCAGCAGATGGGAGATCTCTCTGCCTCTCTCCGTTTTTTCTCTCTCCCTCTCTCCTGTCTCTGTGACTCCTACTGCTTTTCCAGATGCATTGGAAGGGAACTGAATCAAAATGGGGCATCCTAGACTTGAACCTGAGCACATAAGGGATGCCAGTGTGATAAGCAGCAAGCTGCCCATCCAATCACCACGCCAGCCCCTCACATGTGCATCTTGAAAAGATTAAAAAGCGCAGGGTCACAGTCTGGAAAATGTTTCTCTGAAAGATGTGTGTTCTTTTTGCTCAAACAAAACACATCTGTCAGAAACTCTTCAGAGAGTGCTTATATATGTTAAAATCTGTTGCACTCTGAATACAGAGATTTTACAGCAAAAATGTTCTCATGCTCAGAGAGGTAAGTGTGCTACAGTGTTAGAACTTTCACAAAGCTACATTCTATCAGCTCCTTACCTCCCTAAAGAGCTGTACAGCATCATTGTTTATGTAGTCTTCATGAGTGTACAGCTCTTCAGGGAGGCAAGGAGTTGGTCTAATGTGTAGGGGACCATTGTGTTAAAGCCAGAAGTACTTGGGGCCAGTATCATAGTACAGCGAGATAAGATGAATTCCAGAAATGGAAGGAGACAAAGAAATCACAAAACACACACAATACATATCAAGCTTTTCCTTTCTTGTGGACTAGAAGAATTAACAATATTAAAATGTCTATACTACCCAAAGCAATCTAGTTTCAATGCAGCTTTGGCCAGAATATCAACGACATGCCTCACCAGAAACAGAAGCAAGAATTAAAATGCACATGGATTCTTGGATCTCCATCAAGGCACCACCCAACTCACCTTTTGGCTGCAGACTGAAGGCTTTGTGCACTTGGCTGGTTCACGGCATGATATGCTTAGAAACTGTGCTGGTGGACATGATGCTGCACAGGAATCTTATACATGATATAACCTTGCTTGGCCATGTATCCCAGTCTGCAGGCCAGTGGGGCATGGCACTCTGCACCACACGGCCAGCTAAAGGTGCTGCCTGCCATGAACTCTAAAGAGAAATAGAATCACATCTGACTGTTCCTTCCTGGCTTACCTGATGGCTGCCAGAAGACACGGGGGAAAGGCCCCACTCATCTAGGGATGGCAGAGTCTATGTTTGGGCTATATGGAGCAACAGTGCTGCCATAAACCTAGTGCTGGGGCTGGTATTGAGGTGCACCAGGTCAAGCTACTCAGCAGTGCCAGCATCCCAGGTAAGCACTGGGTCAGGTCCCAGCGACCTCACTTCCAATTCAGCCCCCTGCTAGTTTACCTGGGAAAATAATACAGGGTGAGGTGCATCCTGTACCTCTGCCACAACATAGGAGACACAGAAGCAGCTCCTGACTTAGCCCAGCCCCAGCCATTGAAGTTATCTGGGCTGTGCACCACTGGATTAAAAACCTCTGTCTGGTTCCCCTCTCTCTGTAACCATGTCTGTTGAATAGATGATTGTTTTAATATACATAGCATGATGAATGGGGTGTGTTTTTGAGTCAATGAATGTTTGACTTTTGGGTCTATATCTGGTACTAGGCCTGCTAGCTCATATGACACTTGTATTCCTAGCCATTAAGGAAATCTCCACACTATTTCCCATAGTTGCTGCACTCACTGACAAAAAGCCAATGGTGTGTTGAAGTTGCCCTTCACCACATCCTTGCTGGTGTGTGTTGCTCTTTCGAGGGTAAGAACTATTTAGATTGGGTTGAAGTGATATATCTTCATCTTTTTTTTAAAAGATTAAATTTTTTATTTGAAAAGCAGAGACAAAGAAAGAGAGAGAATGTTTTAGCTGCTGCTCCACTCCCCAAAAGATCACAACAGCTAAAGATGAGCTGATCCAAAGCCAGCAATGAAGAACTTGCAGTGGGTGCAGGGAAGGGACCCAAGGACTTGAGCCATCCTCTAATGCTTTCCAAGCTATTAGTAGAAAGCTGGATTGGAAGGGAGCTGTCAGGTTTTTGAACCAGCAACCATATTGGTTTAGCCTGTTGTGCACAGTGTCCCTTGGGGTTACAAAATGCATTTAAACAGCTAGTTAATATTAAGCATTTTCCCCTTACATTTGTTCTCCATTTCCATTTGTTCTATTGAGAATTGTCTATTCAGTTTCTTGTTCCATTTCTTTATTAAATGTTTGTCTTGTTGTAGATGTGAATACTTTGTTGAGTAAGGAGCATGCAAGAATCTTCTCCTATCGTGTCATGTGTCTCTCCACTCTTTTGATGTTTCCATGGCTATACAGACATTCTGAATTATATTAAGTTTAAGTATTCTACTTCTGTTTCGGTTGCCTGAACCTTGAAGTCTTACTTGAAAAATAATCACCCTCATTGCTGTTTTCAAGTATCTCCGCTACATTTTCTTGTAGCAATTTCATAGTGTCAGGACATGAATTTAGGTGTTGGACCCACCTTGAGATAATTTCATGAGGTAGGAATCTAATTTTATTTTATTTATTTACATAAATTTTTGCCAGTAGCATTTATTGAAGATATGTCTTTCTCAAAGCATGCTGTTGGTACTTTTCTCAAAAATCATTTGGATGTATGTGCTAAGTTAACAAAACAGTCTGCAAGATTTTTTTTTTGTTATCTTTTCAATATCTTTATTGCAATTGATACTTACAAAACTTGGTTTTAGGACACAGTTTAATAAGCACTTGCATTTCCCATCCCTCTTACCAAGTTCCCTCCCCTCCCTACTGACACAGCCTTTCCCTGAGAAGATGAGCAAAATATCCCCTACCTATGTTAGCATTGAGCAACACCAGGGCACAATCTCTTATAAACAGGTATATGCCTACCTTCATTCCATAGTAGAGATGCATTTGGTCGATTTTCCCTGAGTCCTGGTGGTCTGGCCTCTGTTGCATCCTTCCATTGTAGGGTTACACATGTGTGTTTGTCCTCCTCTGTGTTGTTGTATTTTTAGTGCCTGTTATGTTAGAGCAAACATATGATATCTGACCTTTTCCAGTTAGTTCTTTACCCTTGGAAAAATGGTCCCCATTTTAGCCCATTTGCCTGTAAATTGTTGTATTTCATTCTTTGTAATAGCTTAGTAGAATTCCATAGCCTAGATGAACCGCAGTTTGTTTATCCAGTCTTCTGCTAACGGGCATCTAGATTACTTCCACATTTTTACAATTATTGACTGTGTTGCAATGAGCATGTCCTGTGGATTTCCGCAATTGTTAATATGCCTTATTGTCGATGTTCACAGTCATAGGCTTAAAGCTGTAAGCGGCTCAACTGTTACAAAGCTTGGGAACTATCGATTGGTGGAGAAATGGTGCCTCCTACTGGCCACCACAGAGAACCACGATAATAAAAATATTAAAAGACGATCCATTCTGGGTCATAGAATTTAGCATTTTTTGGGCTCCAATGTTTTTACATTGCACATTGATAATGGCATGTTAACTATGGTGTTACCACACATCCGAAGCACTGTTCCCCATTAAGCAACTCAATCCAGTGCCAAGTCACAAATCAGACTTCCGCATGAGAACACATTTTTTTTAAATATTTATTTGTTTTTATTACAAAGGCAGATATATAGAGAGGAGGAGAGACAGAGAAGATCTTCTGTCCAATGATTCACTCCCCAAGTGACTGCAAAGGCCAAAGCTAAACCAATCTGAAGCCAGGAACTTCCCCCAGGTCTCCTATGTGGCTGCAGCATCCCAAGGCTTTGGTCTATCCTCGATTGCTTTCCATGGCCACAAGCAGGGAGCTGGATGGAAAGTTGAGCTACTGGGTTTTGAACCGGCGCCCATATGGGATCCTGGCATCTTCAAGGCAAGGACTTGAAGAACAGGCATTTCAGAAGTAATAAAAATTTCTTACTTCCTACTAAAATCGAAGTGTGATAAGAGATATGACTTTTTCTGTCTTTGCATTTAAAAATCTGATGACAAATTAATAAATTTAAAATATGTGTCAAAACTAATGCTTCATTTATTATGACTGCTTAATAATTCCCCGTTATTTCTACAATTGGTCAGAATTTGAGTCAATAAAGAACCGAATCTCATGTCTGCTATCTGGATGAGGACCAGTTCTGATGCACTAGGTCTCTCTCCTGCTAACAAGATCACTACTAGGTTTCAAAGGAACCAGAGCTGAGTCTCCTGGGAAATGTAGTCTCCCGATGACGTCATCAGCAAGCGTCTGGGAAGGGTCCTTCCAGCGCCTTTCGTGCTTTCCCGCACCACGTCCGCCATTTCCTCTCTGAATTCCAGGCTCTTTGTCTCTGCTGGAGATGGTCCACAGGCTGTGCAGTTGGTTTCATGTCCTGGCAAGCTGGGATGAGAGACAGAGAGAAGTCCTGTGGGCTTTGGAGGGCCCCGGAGTGGGGTGCTGTTCCCCACGTGGTGAATGCAGACCCAGCGGTGGATCTCAGCTGGCGCCACCCCGTGTAGACGGAACCTGCACACCGGACCGCGTCCAGAACATTGGTGGTGCATCCTCTGGCCCTGGAAGGGATGAAGAAGACAGCGCGATGTCAGTGATCACTTTGCCCAAAGACTGTGAGGCGCCAGAGACTGGTGTGTGCTCCTGGAATAGGAGAAGGGTTAGGAGCTGGCTGAACGAGCTGTCCGTGTGTGGTGGCTGTGCAGTGACAGGCTCCCGAGGTAGGTGAACTGCGAGGTGTGTGAGACCACATGCAGGTTCTGGCGCTGAGATGCCCAACTGCAGATGAGCGTATCGACAGCACTGCCCGATTCCCTGAGAACTCTGCGAGGTGCAGTGCAGGTGGATGCTGTGTGGGTTTAGTAAGTGATGTCCTGTTTCCCCATGGGGCTGCTGGCTTCCTACTCCTGCCTTGAGTGTACAGTTCACAGGAGATCTGGGGGACAGTGACTTCCAGGAGGGAGATTGTGGCCCTGGGTGATGGTGTCCTGATGTGTGATGGGAAGCAGCTGTTCTGCATTCCTGGTTGTACCTTGCTATGCTCTGTGCTCCTCTGTCTTTGGCCACTTTTGAAGTGTTCTCTTCATGTTTAGATTACAGTAACTTGGTCATGATTTGTCCTGAACAGTTTTCTTTGTATCTCTTTGATTCGAGTTTCCGAGCAAGTTGAAAGTGTAAATTGAGGCCTTTCACAAAATGTAGGGAGAGTTTCGGGCCTAGCGGCTAAAGTCCTCGCCTTGAAAGCCCCGGGATCCCATATGGGCGCCTGTTCTAATCCCGGCAGCTCCACTTCCCATCCAGCTCCCCTGCCTGTGGCCTGGGAAAGCAGTCAAGGATGGCCCAATGTCTTGGGACCCTGCACCCGCGTGGGAGACCCGGAAGAGGTTCCAGGTTCCCGGCCCGTTGCGGCTCACTTGGGGAGTGAATCATTGGACGGAAGATCTTCCTCTCTGTCTCTCCCCCTCTCTGTATATCTGACTTTGTAATAAACTGAATAAATCTTTTAAAAAAAAATGTTGGGAGAGTTTCACAATTGTTCCTAAGCCCATATTTTCTGCTCCCTTTTCCTCCAGATTCGCAGTTCCAGGTGTGCTGGCTTGCATTCTAAATTGTCACAGAAGGTTCTAAGTCTCTTTCCATTTCTCATTTCCCCAGCACAGACTTGACAATGCCTATGATCACTTAGGATGATATTACTTCCTTTTGCTATTTTGTATCTGTTCTTAAGCATCTCCGTGGATTTCCTTTAGCAGCAGGGACTGTGGTGCAGTGTGTTAGGCTTCTGCCTACAATGTTGATATCCCATGTAAGTATAAGTTCAAGTCTTGCTTGTTCTACTTCTGATTTCTCTCTCTACTAATGAAAAATGGAAATTGTGGCAGATGGCCTAAGTGCTTAGGTTCTCCTCTATGGGAGAACGTGTTGGAGTCTCCTGGCTTTCGCCTGTCCCCCCACTCTCAGCCGTCAGGACCCATTCAGGGGGTGAACAGTGGAGCAGGGAATCTCTGTCCTTATTTTCTCATGACGATTTCTTTCCAGTATCGGAAAAGCAGTTTCAGACAGAGAGGGAGAGGCAGAGAGTCTGTTGTGCACTAGCTCGCTCCTTAAATAGCTCCCCAAACCAGGGCAAATGTAAGGCAAAGCCAGGAGACAGGAGTGGATGCAGGGGCCCGAGGACTTGGGACATCTTATGTAGCTTTGTCAGGCACAACATCAGGGAGCTGGATAGGAAATGGAGCAGCCTAGAGTAAAAACTGATGGCTCTATAAGGTTCTTACACCTTTGGAAGGAGCAGAAGATGTCCCAGGTGCTTGCAGCGTGGCCACCCATGTGGGAGACATGCGTGCAGCTCCATGTTCCTGGGCTGGACCTGGCTTGGCCCTGGCTGTTGAAGAGGAGTGGATCAGCTAACAGCAGATCTGTCTGTCCTGCTCTATAACTCTGCCTTTCAAAAACTGAGAAATCCTTTAAAAGCGAAATAGGAAGCCAGGATTCAAGTTGGCCTGTTGTTGTCGTATGTGACAGCTTGACCTGTTGCACAACAACACTAGCCCAAGTGCCTCTCTCAATACATGCATAAGTTAACTTACACCATGATGCCTTCAGCACCCTCTGTGTGTTTGAGACAGGTTTTCGTCTTTATTTTATATAATTGTGGCATCCTTTAGCCCTTACTATTTTCCCTATAAAGAGTTACTCATTTTTACTATCAACATTGGGTTGACGTATGCAGCTGGAGAGATTTACTGGTGAAGAGTTCAGTCCTGAGTTGTGGCATTGCTGTCACTGCCTTTCTGCTTGCGGCTTGCCATCTGCTCTGGGGCGCTGTAATGCGTTGTTCTGAGAGATAACCCCGTGCAGTGCAGTTTTTTTTTTATATTTACTCATTTGTAAGGTTGTTGTAGTGTTTACTTCTCTTTTTAATTTACTCACTTGAAAAACACATACACACATACACAGATATATTCCACCTGTTGTTTTACTGCAGGTGCCCACATGATCAAGGCCTGGCCAGGCTGAAGCCCAGCTTCTAGAGCTCCATCCAGGATCCCGGCTGATTGAGCTGCTGCCTGCCAAGGTGCACATCACCAGGAAGCTAGGATTGAGCCTAGATTGAAGTCCAGGCACTTCCAACATGTGGTGTTGGCAGCCCAGGTAATACCCCAACTCATGCTCTAAATACCTTCCCCTATGCTTTTGATCTAACTTTATTTTCTCCCCATTATCCAGTGCCCTTCTGTCAACTTTCCCTCAACCACAGTTAATACTTTAAGTAATCATCATTGCAATTTCTGATGAGCTTCAAAACACACCTCCCACGCACGAAAGGGCAGAGTGATCACCAGATCCATGTGTTTTCCAGCAGATGCTAAGCTCTGATTCTTGTTGTAACTGAATGCTATTGCACCGTGTATTGGTAACCTTTTCCTTCATCCATTCCCCTGCTAATGGAGACCCGGCTTGCTTCCCTCCCTTGGCTGCTGTCCGTGATGCCAGAGTGAGTACAGTAGGACAGGGATCTTAGGTGCTGCTTTCCTCTTTCTCAGTTCTGCACAGAAGAGATGGCATTTCAGCTTTCAAAGCAAGCTTACGCTGCTATCAGTGGGTGTGCTTCTTTGTAGTTCCATCACCACCATATGAGGATTGCTTTCTCCCCACAGCTGTCCTAGTGTTTATGTAATGTTCTTGATAATATATTTCCCAGGTAAAGTGAGATGACCAACTTTGTTTTTCACCATGCCCCTGATTGCAGTGATAAGTTTTACATGTTTGTTGGCACTAATATTTGAAAATTTTCTGGTTAGATTCTTTTCTCAGTTCTTAATTGAGTTCTTGTATTTGTAGTTTCTTCTTAATTCCTATGTATTCTATGAATTTCTTCACAGGTGAATGGTTTCCAAGTAGTGTAAGACTTCAAGAAAAATCTTGTGAGGCTCCAAGAAGGTGAAATGATTTTTATTGAACATCCAGTTGGGCAGCTACCTCTTGGAATGAACAGCAAGTGCCTTGAACAAAGTAAGAATGGGCTGTTTATAGCAAGTATCTATGGGAAAATCAGTAGCTGCATGATATGAATACATAATGGGGGTTATTGTCTGACAGGGATCAGTTAAAAATTAACAGTGTGTATGATTCTGATCCAATTACTTCAATAAAGATTTATGGTGCAAAATTCCAGGATTCCAATCCTAGTACCTCAATGTAGACAGTAAACACGATGCATCGAAGGTAACTGTCCTTCCTGGGAATTCTAAAACCTGAAGACTATTCCTATCTCGTGTTTGCTTCCTGGTGTTTCAGAATCAGGGTTTTTCCCATGACTGGATGCAAGTGTTTCTTAGGAGATTGCAGAGTTCCAGGAATTTGGCAATTATTCTGTCATTTCTGCTTTGTGGTGAATTATGAGGCATGAGCATATTGACGCTATAGCGGCGTTGCATCATTGATTCGTGTCATTGGGTCTATTTTTGCACACTAAATGGACATAATGCAAAAAGGCATTATGTTTGGCCTCATCCCGGTCTGTTTCCAGCTTTTTGTTTGTTTCCCGCTGGTTACAGGAAATATCTTCTAATTTTCAGATTCTTTCTTCTGCCTCCTTCATTCTATTTTGGAGACTCTCCACTGTGCTTTTAATTTGCTCTACTGTATTCTTTATTTCTGATATGTCAGCTTTCATTTTATTCATTTCCAGTGTGACATATTCCTTAAATTACTTGAATACCTGCTTTACGTGCTTCTCATTGTTGACCAGAAGGTTTATAACAAGTGTTTTGAATTCTGTATCCCCAAATTTCTCAATGTCTTCCTCAGTTAGCTCTGAGGTTGGCAAAAGGTTTTGCTCCTTTGCAGAGTAGTCTTTAGAACTATTCATTGCGCCTCTGTCTCTGCTTTTTCCTTTGGTCACTGTACTTCTGGTTGGTGCAGATTCTTCTCCTTGGGACCGATTTCTAAGCTCTGTCATCCACAGATCTATAGTTTGATTTTACTTACTCTGGCACACAGCTGTTTGTTTGCAGTCACTTGTCTACTCCTTCTGGAGAGTTCCATTCTGGGTTCTTATCTTAGATTTCCTCAAAGAACTCCATAGCCCCAAATCCTGGCTCACCAATCTCCACCTCCTTTGGTACTGTGCTGAGGCTGAACCATTGCCTGTACAACCTTTCTCCCATTTTTGGTTGGAGCAGGTCCCAGGATTAGGGAGACACCAGTGTCCTATAAGCCTAGGTTGTTATTGGTGATCTTGCCTGAATCTGTTGACCATTAGGTTTGAAGGCCACATGGACCTATTTTGACCCGTATAGTGCCAAAGTTGGTATTATTTTCCTGCATGACCAGTGCAATGCACTGAGCTCAGTGAGTTCTCACTGAGTTTAGTATATGTGCAGCTCACTGTTGTCCCCTGCAGTCTTAAACTCTTTGCTACACCATATGAAATGGCACCTGATATGCCACTACTAGAGTTCTTGATCTGCTGGCCATCAGGTCTGAGGGCTACCCAGACCTATCTGGGGTAGAGCCTGGAGGATTCCACCTTGTTCCTGTTCACTGAGTGGAATGAGTTCATTCCCAGCTCAGTGCATGCACAGTGCTATCCATGTCCCTTGCCTCCTTAAACAAAAGATGCCCTATACAGCTCTAGGTGACAGACTTGGCTGAAACCGACCCTACTCCTGCACTGCCCATATGGGATCTGCTGCTCTGTCTCTTCTCCTGGTCAAATCAAACAGACCAGCAGCACAGGCAGTTCTCTGTCTGGGTTCACCTCCCAAGTTCACGGTGAATGTCCTTTCCCACCTTGTTGCTGGTGTAGTTTCAGCTGCCGGTGGAGTTCAGATCGCCATTAGCTGAATGTCACTGGAGTATCAGTCACTGCAACACCACACCACTGTGTAGGCTGATTTCCTGTTTCTGTCAGTCTCCAGGTATCCCTCTGCTGTTGTTCTGTCCTCTTCTATTTTCTGGAATTTGCCCTCTCAGCTTCACACTAGCTGATGTTTTTCTGTGTGTTTGAATGTGTCCTTACTCTATTCTTCCATTTTTATTCTTCCGCCAATTAATTTAAAATAGAAGCTTATGGGTCTAATGAGCTAAAAAGTAGTGATCAACCTATGAAATGCCGAATAAATAATATTGTGTAATATATAAACTTCAATAAATTTATGATTTTCCTGCAAAAAAAGGCATTATGTTAGTATGATCAAAATAATAATTCCTACTCTCCAATAAATTAGGCATTGGTAAACACTAACATGAGACATATGTTCAGTAAACCAGGTAAATATCTTAACCCTGGAACCTTGTGTAACTTCCCCGAAAATGGATCTAATTTCTCATTCCAATTCAAACTATTGACCAGAAACATTTCCATGGCACCACAAATGATATCTTGCGCTATCCCAAGGTAACAAAGATTGATTCTAAGGAACAGGGGTAACACAAAAGGGGATATAATCCCAGTCACTCTTTAATGAAAGTCTGATTGATAGGTTGTAGTTTATCTTCCAGAAGCAACATGGTGAATTCCAAATTGATGGGTCCTGAATACAATTGTTTGTTCTGAGTGATGCAATGCAGGCCCTGCAACTGCGACAGTTGCAGTTACTGCAGTAATTTGCAATCCTATGAGTCTTTTAAATCTCTACTTCGTGAAGAATCATGTGAAGGCATATGGTATTTGAGATTTCTGCCTGAGGTCTGGACATTGTACTGCCAGCCAGATACATACATGGACTCTCAAAACATAGAAAGACTGGGTGGAAAAAAATTAATGCTAATGCTAGAATTTAAGCAAGGGTGGCAAGAACACCTAGTACAGGGAGCCAAACCTGATGATCTGTTCCTATAGAGGAACTGCCTGGTCTTTCCTGGTGGTAAATGGAAAGAAACCACTTTGGTTAGCAACCTGTCCTTGCCAAATCTCAAGTGGTTTGAGTGCCATTGCTAATTTCCACTGATGAATTTGTGTAGGCTGCTGAGGTCAATCAGGAGCTGGAGGAGACCAGCCTGCTGTATACAAGGTGATAGAATCTGGGGTGTTTACTCTCATTTGAAGGGAATGATTATGGGCCTCGGACTGCTGCTTTATTAGAGTACAGTGACGTGGGCACTTGGCACAGGGCTATCCTCAATGCATCCTCAATGTATCCAATGACATGACCTAGGCTTTACTGTAGATATGTAAATATAAATATGTAAATATATATGTATATACGTCTTGAATGAGTCTGGTTAAGAATATGACAATAAAATCCAGTAGCTTTGATAGAAACAACTGAGGTTCTTTTCTGCTGTTTAAGAGCCATCAGGCATGATTGTGGAGATGCATGTAAATGGTGTTCCTCATATCCTCTGCAGCTGGGTATGCCATCAGACCCTGTCTGATAAGGGTCATGTAATTTCATCCTCTCCTCTTCAGGCTTAAGAGGTCCCCTAAGATCATAAGGATCTTGCAACCAAATAATTAAAGGTATACTAGAACTGTGACATTGATCCAGATTACTGGTCTGTTAACTGGTGAATAAGAAATATAAGTCCAGCAAACACAATTACTTGCCCGGGAGGAGGTTGTCATGGTAACAGCTAGCATCACCAAGAGAAGTGTTTCTGCATTGAAAGGTTATCCTGTTTTCTTGTACTTATTTGGCACCAACTCTGTTAGTCCTTTTAGTGGACCCCAGGCAGGCAGCTTAGCTCTGGAAGTCCCAGGAGCAGATAAGGACGAAGGTCGCCTACGAGCAATGGAGCATCTATGGGGGAGCCAGTGCTCTCCATTGTCTGTAATGCTAGGAGCCAAACCTCACCCCCAAACCTGACAGTCCCCTTTTCCTATTCTTTACTTCCTGGTAGTTGTTCCATCTGTGAAGATGCAGTGTACCAATATTTGTCTATTTTGACACTTCCATCTTCATCTCAATGTAAAGATTTGTTTTAAAGATTTATTTATTTAATTGCAAAGTCAGATACACAGAGAGGAGGAGAGACAGAGAGAAAGATCTAACAGCCAGTGCTGTGCCGATCTGAAGCCAGGAGCAAGAAACCTCCTCCAGGTCTCCCATGTGGGTTCAGGGTCCCAAGGCTTTGGGCCGTCCTTGATTACTTTCGCAGGCCACAAGCAGGGAGCTGGATGGGAAGCAGGGCCACCGGGATTAGAACTGGTGACCATATGGGATTCTGGCTTGTGCAAGGCGAGGACCTCAACCACTACATTATCACGCAGGGCCCAATTTAAAGATTTTAATGGAAAAAATGCTGTCGTTAGCTTGCCTTTATTTGCGACTACCACTCATGTGTTTTCACATTTATTTTATTTGTTTATTTTTATTACAAGGTCAGATACACAGATAGTAGGAGAGACAGAGAAGAAGATCCTCCGCCGACGATTCACTCCCCAAGTGAGTGCAACGGCCGGTGCTGTGCTGATCTGGAGCCAGGAGCCAGGAACCTCCTCCAGGTCTCCCACTTGGGGTCAGGGTCCCAAGGCTTTGGGCCATCCAGACTGCCCACCCAGGAAGGGAGCTGGATGGAAAGTGGAGCTGCCAGGATTAGAACCTACGTACGCATGGGATCCCGGCGCATTCAAGGAAGGACTTTAACCACTAGGCCATGGCCTTTGTCACTGTTGTCTGTCTTAGCTGATAAATATCAATAGTAATATCTGCCGTATATATTGATAAGTGTAGAATATCATTCATACATGTGAAATAGCACACTGTAACACACAAAAATAAATTTTCAGATTCTGCAAGGATTGAGAGGTAGATATCTTTTCAGAGACAGCACTACCGCAATATCTTTAAACCCAGAGATAATTCAGTGTTAGAGACAAATTCTAGATATTATATAATGGACCAGGACCAATGCAGACTTCTGTCTCAAAAAGAAACTTCTGAGCAGCATAATCCAGTTATTATGCTTCAAAACTCATTCATGGGATTTGCATTCATTTTAAAGGCCAGCTGAAAACATCACTTAGCCTGCAAAAGTATTGATTTCAGTATTGAATCTGTAGGAAGACAAACTTTTGTACATAGAGTATCAGGTCATGATGCCTAGTTTTATATATTTAAGTGTTCTTCTCCCACAGCTGTTTGAGTTCGTGAAGATGCTGATGTACAGAAATAATCTGATGGCGGCCTTCGTCAATGAAGGTAGCTTGTTTTCATGAAATGTTAGTTCGGGGTTGCAGCCGTAATAATAATTTGAATTTCCACATCTTCCTGTGTCTGTCAGGAGGTGTCTGCTCAAGGAAATGGCCAGGGCAAAGGATGTGATGGATGTAGGGACTGCTGCAAGACCAGACTGTGACCATTACAGAGAGTGTGAACAGCTGCAACGAGCCTGTGACCAGGCAAGGTGTGATCACTGTGGAGCCACCCAGCCTGCGACCAGAGCATGATGGGACGACTGTGGAGCCACCCAGCCAATGTGAAGTCTTTGTACACAGGTCAGTGCCTGGTGCTTCAGATCTATTATTCCAGAATCATTCTTTAATCCCAGTGAGAAATAAAGTATTCCAAGCATTGGAATGTTCATTGAGCTGAAACCATTTATTTTAAGTCACTGCAATGTCTTTGAGTCGCACAGGCTCTCATGTGCATAATATGTTTTTGTCAGCTAAGTGTTACTATATTACATGGTCACAACTGAGACCTGAAATGGTGAATGTCTGACTGAGGGTCGCAGTTCCCAAGCCCTCAAGTTGCGATCTGAACTAACGCATCCTCATTGTTTAGTCCCAAGTGGTTTTGTACCATCACATACATGACAGCTAATTAAAGTGAAGAAGCTCTGAATGTGGTTTAAGAGTTGGAACTCTAGTTCTTAGTGTCAAGTCTCCATTCTCTGAGACACCAAGGACATCATGTTAGAGGGCATTCCCAGATATAGTATTCTTTAGTAACAAAGACAGTCTCTGTAGGAAATAGTTAGGCTTACTGCTTGTACCAGAGAAAACACTCTTGTTCACTGCATGTGCAACAGACACAGTTTCTTCCAGGTTTAAATATCTGAAGTTGTAAGACAGGGTAGCTCAATTAGAATGTTGCTAGGGTTCCTTGTGTAGGAGAAATGTTGGGACCATTCATAAACCGACTGGGGTATGGCAGGACTTCATAGAGTGAGATACTGGGCTTCCTGCATGATGTGCTCCCAAGACGTGCTGCGGAGCTGCGTCAGGCTTTGCTGCAGAAGCTTCATTTCCTTATACTTGTCTCATACCCTTAGACTGATTTCTTTCTTACCTAAAAATGTGTATGCAACTTCATACATAAGTGTCCGGTGCTTGGCTCGGTGTTTATTACTATAATGATAGTAGATTTTCATTGAGATTGTGATTCATCTTGGTGATGTATCCTACATTCATTAATGATTGGCTTATAAAAATAAGAAAATTTGCTGCCAACGCCATGGCGTAGCAGGCTAAGCTTTCCTTTGCTGCTAGCACCCTATGTGGGCTCTGGTTCAGGTCCTGTTAGCTCCACTTCCATGAAAGTTTCCTCCCAACGTGCCTGGGAAAGCAACAGAAGGTAGCTCAAGTGCCTGGGACCCTGCATTCATGTCGGACACTCACATGAAGCTCCTGGCTCCTGGCTTCAGAGTGACCTAGCAGCAGCCATGGGACTCTTTGGCGAGTGCACCAGCAGATAAACCATCTCCCTCTCACTCTGTCTCCTTCTGTCTTTATGTAACTCAATAATCTTTCAAATAAAAATAATTTTTAAAACCTGGTATATGAAAATGTATAATATATAAGAATAACTTGTTTAATATTTTTACAGTAGAAAAAATGTGGAGTTTGTACATAACACAGTTAAATCAGATTATGTTCTGGCATTTTTTGTTAAAAGGTACTTTTGTGTGAAAAGGAGAGAGATCACTCCAGCTCACTTGCTCCTGCTCAAGGAGCACAGTGCCTGGGGGCCCAAAGCAGAAGGCGGTAATGGAGGCCAGGTTTTCCATGTCGGTGGGAGTGCTGTAGCTTCTGCAGCGATCACCCTCTGCGTCCCATGGTGTGCAGCAACCAGGAAACTGGGGTCAAGGGTAAGGCCAGTACTGGAATACAAGCGGTCAGCTATGCAGTGTGAGTGCACAAGGGTATGTCTGAATGCTAGGCTAAAATCTACTTTAGAAAATGCTTTTACTGGGTGATTTGGATAGTTTTCAGTAATTTATATAAGAATATTGTTTTCACCACCAAGTCATTTTAATTAAATGTGAATGAATTCACAGAGCATGGCCAGCTAGTGGGGTGCAGACAGTGAACATATAGTCCTATAGGTGCTGTGGTTCTGACCCAGGAGTTCTTTAACACCCAGGGTGGCTCTGTTCCCATTACCCTGCTCTTTTAAGTGCAGCTTCTATCACAGGCCCCTTGTTTGCCCAGCACCCTGGCTTCCCCCAGCATAAACAAGTGCTTTTGGGGGGCCGACTGGCCTTGGAGGGCATCCCTGATGGCAGAATAAGGCAGAACCACTACTACCTGTTCTGCTGTCCAGCTAACTCCTTATGCTTCTAGTCTCTGAGCAAGTAGACATTATGTGGCCTTTACAATGTTAGCAAGGGGATTCTTAGCTCTAAAACTTGCGTGAACTCAGCTTGAAATCTATAGTCACAGGCATGTTCTGACAGCATTTCTGCTGTGAGATAAGGTAGAATGATAAGATCAGGCCTGGCATGTGGGCTGATTGCCTCCGTGTCTTGCATGCATGTGGGTGCCATGTGACCACTAGTTCATGTTCCGACTGTCCCATTTTGCTTTCCAGCTCTCTGCTTGTGGCCTGGCGAAGCAGTACAGGACAGACCAAAGGTTGGGATGCTGTGCCCATGTTGGAGACCCAAAAGAAGCTCCTGGCACCCCAGTTTGGATTGTCTCAGCTCTGGCTACTGAAGCAACTTTGGGAGTGAACCAGCATGTGGAAGATATTTCTCTCTGTGTCTCCTTCTCTCCACATATTGGCCTTTCCAATAAAAATAAATACATCATAAAAAAGGAAAAGACATGATGATGTATGAATTGATCTGTCTTTCGGTTTGTTTTGAATGGGCTGGAAGAGTTGCCTGTTTACTGTCTGTATGGCAAAGTGAGTGCAGCTGTGAAAATAATGTGCGCTCTCCTTTTGGCTTTGCTTTTGTGGGCTGCATGTGACTGACTGTTTGGTCTTTTCTGTGTGGCCTGCCATTACCCCTGGTAAAAGGTCTGCAGGTCCAACTGTACATCCTTGGAGTCCTTCACAATGGAATCAGCTTCCATCTTAGAGCGAAGCAGGAGAAATGAGGGAACAAACCAGAACCCCAAGATGCTTACGGTCAGGACTCTGATACCAAATGAAAGCGTAGAAATCAAGAGTACATATCAATTAACAACTCGGGAAAATGTTGATCATAAGGTCCAATTGCTTCTGTAACTTACTTACTTACTCATTTATTTATATTTATTGCCATTTTCTGGTACAGTTCCATACGCCCTATGATTTACCTAACACCTACCCCTAGTCCCCATCCCACCACTGAGTTTCCCCATGTTATTCCTATAGTCCAGTTTTTCATAAATAGTCATATGTCCGTCATGGCGGGCATGGACAATTGCAGACAGTCCAGCATCCTGTTGTCAAGGTATAGTTACTTTCATTGGTAGTCCAGCTTTGAGCTGGATGTAGAAATTGCACTGCATTGTATCCTCAAAACTGGACAAGATAGCCTCTATTAGACAGCTACTATACATCTCTTTAAAGGAAAAAGCACAATACCAAATCAAAAGCAGGAAGGAATCAAAATAGAAATTCACAACACCATGAAACTAATGATTACGCTACCGAACCACTAATATCGCACTGAAGAAAATGATGCTACACTATGACTCTTGTGTTAGTTAAGAATTTGATAAAGGAAAAACAGTGTTTTGAAGAGACATAACTTTAAAAAGAGATCAAAACCCTTGAGCTGTAGTTTTATCTTTCTTGATGAGTTATGTCTCCTCAAAGTAACAGTTAGGTGGGTTTTGTTTTTATAATGCAGTGTACTTATCTATAATGTTTGTTTGATGATTTTAGGCCATTTAGCTTCAAGGTTTATATGAGCAGATGGTAATTTGCCCAGTGCCCTGGCTTCCCCCATCATAAACAGGAGCTCCATGGGGGCAGACTGGCCTTGGCCTTGCCATCCCTGAAGTCAGTTTGCAGCGGAGCATGCTAAAATACAGGTAAATAACCGTGTCGTTTTAGCAATGGGTTATTCATTGATTTTTTCTTCCATTATTTTGCTGGCATGCACATTTGCCTTTTGTTAGGCGGTATTCCTGTTCACTGTCAAGAGAACATCTTTAAGTATCCTTTGTAGGGCAGGTTTGGAAGAGTAACATTCCTTTTTTTTTAATTGATTACATTGCAGTATGTGACACAGTTTTATAGGCAGTGTGATGTAACTTTTCCTTACTGTGGAATAAGTTTATTTCATTTTCAAGCAGAGTTAAAGTTAGCTTGGTAGATTATCCTGGACTGACAATTTTTTGGTTTTAGAATCTGGAATAAGTCACTCCATTCTCTTCTTGCATGTAGAGTTTACTGTAAGAGGTCTGCTGTGGATGTAACCATACATCCCCAAACTGCCTTCCCTGAGCAATTCACAGCCTCTTGCCTGTGATTACACAGGTCCGTGAGCCCTGTCTTCAGTGATGTTTTTTTTTCTGTGTGTGTGTGTGTGTGTTTTTTATCAAATTTATTTGGTAGTACTTTATTTTTTTATTAAATTTATTCATTAATTACATTGTGTTGTAATTACATAGACTCTGGGATTCTCCCCCCCCCCCCTTCAGTGATGTGTTGTGCTGCCCTGGGACCCTGCACACCTTCTCAGTGACCCATACACATTTCGCACGTGGCTTGCCAACCTGCATCTGCCAGTCAGTGTAAAGCAACAGCTGATGTCTGTCCCCAGTTACCATATGTATGGATACGTGTATACACTTGCCTGGATAAAAGACAGCCTGGGCATTTGTGCACAGTGCCGATGGATTAGACTTCTGGAGAACGGGTTTCAAACAGCTCTGCTGCTGCCATTGAGGCCATTTAGGGCGTGAACCAATGGCTGGATGTGATACCTGAGTGAGTCAAAGGTTTGACTCAGGTGTTAGAAGTGAGGAATGTTATGGGGAGGAGCCAAAGATAGACAGCACCCGTTGACAGTGGGCCAATGAAATGTGGCTGTGTCCCCTGCCCTCTGAACTGAAGGCGGGGCCTAACACCAATGGAATGTTAATTTCATCCTCAGCCACTCCCCTGCACCGCCTATGTATTTGCTTCTGCCTGTGCCTCACCTATCAACTGAGAGGGGAGGGTATTGCATTGTTTTGTAACCACTCCCCTCCCAAGCCCTTTAAACTACCTGTGAGGCAGAGCTTGCGCTTTCTGCTCAGGTCCTGCAGTTACTCTGCTACCTTGACTCTTGGCTGACCCAGCACAGGTAATCCCCTGCACATGGTCCCTGAGTGCTGTTTAAATGAGACTAAGGGTATAGTAATGCTGTTTGTGGTTTGTGTACTATCAGAAGTTCCAGCAGAGGTGAGGCCTATCGGTTATGGAATGTGGGCAGAGAAGCCAGGGAAAGGTGAATCTTCGCAGCCTTGTAAGTGTGCACAGGTTATTTGTTGCATGTCTGTTCGGATAGCCTATATTGTTGTGGAAGCTGTGACATAGGTCTGAAGCTTATTGGATGGACTAAAGGGTAATGAACATTTGTTGCTTTGGAGATTATGTTTGCTTGAATTACGATTGACTGCATTGTCACATGGAATTCTGATTTGCTTTTTAAGAAGTGCCCTATTATCACCAAGCTCGGACTCCTTAATGAACTCTAAACATGTCTGGGGTGATCGCGCTCGCCCAGATTATCAGCCAGAAGACATGACCTCATTGCCCATTCTCAGAGGCCTAATTTCTCAGGCCTGAGCGTCCCTGGGGTTTCAGCTTAGCTTGCTGTCATCATGGTAGGTAGGCAAGGCCTAATTCACATTGAAATGCTAGCACGTTGACTCTGTGTGGGAAAAGTAGAGAAGATCAATCAGCTTCCTGCACTTCTCACTGCTCTGCTTGCCCTTTGTTCTCACAAATATTAAAAGAAGCAAGAGAGCAGAATTTGCATCCGCAACGATGTCTTCAACCTTGGCCTCCTAATTAGTGCCAGCTCCTGTGTGTTACCTGTTAACTCAGGGACCATGCTGCACTGCTCTGCTCTGGCCAGCGTCTGACACTAGGAGGAGCACTGCCATACATGTAAGGGCTTTATGGGGAGGTTAATCCTCCTGCACTCTGCGCTGGCCTCTCAAGTGAAAATTTTATTTAGAAATGGATTCTCATCAGCTAAACTGTAATTAATTCAAGTCATGAAACATCAGCCCATGTATGGACCTTACAGTTTGGCTCCAGGGAGGGCTCAGGCGGAATGTCTCAACAACGCTGTGCTAGTCACTGCTGGCCCTTACATCAGGTTCCCAGGGAGTGGCTGGAAAAAGGAGTGAGGGTGTGGCTGTATGCCATTAATCACAAGCAATAATGGCTTCAAGATGGCGCCCACGTCTGAACAAGTCTCGCGTCTCGCGAGGCCTCGGGGTGGTGGTCGGCGTGGAGTTTGGGGGGGTCGAGGAAGGAGGAGGGAGGGAGGGAGGGAGGGAGAGAGTCGGTCTGGCGCAGGCGCAGTAAGCACAGTCGGGCTTCTGGCTTGCTGGCTGAGCAGTGGCGGCGGTGCCGGCGGTGGGGGGAGGGGGGAGGGGGGAGGGGGCCACGGCGGCAGAAACCGTCCTTCCGCCGGGCCGGGACTGCACTGTGCGCGCCTCTCTAGGTGCTCCTGCCACGTCCAGGCGGGGGGATCTGTTACCTTCCCAGGGATGTTGCCTTAGTTCTTTCTTCTTGGATCTCTCCATTCCTTTTAGGCTCTGTTTCTCTCTCTCTCTCTCTCTTTCTCTGTTTTGCTCGCCGATTCCCGCTTTCCTCTCTTTCTTTCTTTCGCTTTCTCCTTTTCACTGTCTCCTCTCCTTCTACCACTCCCCTACATCTCCTAGAATTTCACTTGTGACTCCCACCTTTATTTGACAGTCTTCATCCTTACATTCTCTGCCTTCCCCTAGGTTGTTCTTGAGTTGTTTTTTCTCGTTCAATCTTTATAGGCCTTTCTCTCGCGTCCTCATTCTGGATTTATTTTCTTCCCTCATCGGTGTGTGTCTGGCCGTTGTACCTGCGTGTGTGTGTGTGTGTGTGTGTGTGTGTGTGTGTGTGTGTTCTCCCCTAATGTTTCCATTGCTTCCCTTTATGTTGTCTTTCTCTTTTCTTAGTTTTTGTCTTTCTTCTTCTTCTTCTTTTTTTTTTTTTTGTATTCTTACCTTTGCCTTCTGTAGGAGGACATTGTGACCCGAAAAGGTCAGTGAGCACAGGACTACAGTTGGTTGGATAATATTTGGAGGAGAATAACCAAATGGCTACCTTTTGTATACCTTATTGGATATCATCTGCATATGTATATGAGAACACCTGGTGGAATATACAAGACAAAAGGAGTTCCAAACAAGCATTAATGGTTTTGTTGATAAGCTCAGCACTTCCTCCCTTATCATATATGACCCTCAGAGTATAAAGTCTGATGCTACTAATAAACCTCGGCTTTTGACCATCAGTCAGGGGTCCACGCGTGTTATTATCGGCTCCGTGCACCAAGTCCATCGCTGCGGGACAGCGACAACTGGCGCCTGAACGGGGACTTGAAAGAAGAAGAGAAAGTGCAGCGGAGACCCCCACAGAAAGTGGTGAGTGGGACAATGGGCCAGAACCAGTGTAGGGCACAGTCTTTTATCTCTCTTATGCAGAATTTTTTAGTGAAAAGTGGAACGAAGATAACTAGGCAGCAATTGCATTCTTATTTAGAGCTTGTTAGTGAATATAATCCTTGGTCTCCAGATGAATGGACACTAGAAACTGGACTTAAGAATTTTACTCAGAAAAATGGTGAAAAGGCCGGAAGGATAGAAGATATTCGAGTTAGTTTTTGGATTATATCGGCTTTAATTAGAGCTATTATTATAATTTTAGAAGGGGAATCTGCAAGAAATTCCTCTAAGGGGAGACACCCCCAAAATGTAGCTAAAAAAGAAGTGTTTCATAGTAAGAACAAGGAAGAAAGAGAAAGGGAATCCTTAAGAGGCCCACCTAACAGGAAAGGACGCTGTAATATGGCTAAAAAAGACACGCCTCATAGTACAGATGAGGATGGCAAAGCGGAGCCTGCGAGAAATTTCCCTAACGGGAGACGCCACCGTAATGTGGCTAGGAAAGAAATGGCTTATACTACAGATGAAGATGAGAAAGAATGTGTGAGAGACCCTCCCACGAGGAGATGCCACTGTAATGCAGCAAAAAGAGAAAGGCCTTATACTACAGATGTGGAAATTAGGAAAAGAAAACTTGGAAGATGTTACCATAATGTGACTGAAAATGAAATCAGAACTAAGAAAAAGAAAATTTTCAGTGTTAAACCACAGGATTTCTCTAGTGAGGTAAATGAGGCTGGGATAAAGCAACAGTTAAATATCAGCCCATGCCGTCTTGCTCTTAAATCTGATCAAAAATGTTTCCAAATGTCTGATGTTCCCCGGAGACCTCATGAATTCCGATTGCTTTTTCCAATCATACTTAGTCAAGAAAATAACCAACCTACCTATGAAAGCCTAGATGTTAATGCCATCATAGCTTTTAAAAAGGCTTGTGTGTCCTACGGACCTACTTCTTCTTATGTGTGGGAATATTTAAATGGCTGGAGCCAGGGAGCAAACTGGATTCCTTATGATTTTGAAGTAATAGCAAAAATAGGGTTTTCTCCTTCTCAATATTTACAATGGAAAATGTGGAGAAGCGATATGGCTAAAGAAAAACTGCGAACCTTAGGAGCATCAGGTCGGCAACTCCCTGGTGGAGGACAACTGACTTATGATATGTTGGTTGGAGATGGACAGTGGGTTACTACAGAGCAGCAGATACAGCTACCTCAAGCTGCGCTCATGCATATACGAGACGTAGCATTGTGGGCATGGGAGAAAATTGAGACTGGGTCTGAATTTGCAGGCAGTTATACAAAAGTCATTCAAGGAGCCAGAGAATCTTATGCTGATTTTGTAAGACGTTTGACAGACTCTATAGAAAAACAAGTTAGGGGAGAAGGCACTAGGAAATTGTTGTTAAAGCAACTGGCCTTTGATAATGCGAATGAGGACTGCCAGGCTGTTATTCGTCCTATAAAAGAAAGAGAGGATCTTCTGGGTTACCTGAAAGCCTGTCGCAACATAGGGACATTTAAGCACCGTGCCCGCCTAGCAGCACTTGAAACTTTTGCTATTCAAAAACAAATGAAGGCTAAATGTTTTAATTGTGGCAAGCCAGGACACCTTAGAAAAGATTGCCCAATGCTTCCTTCAACTCAAAAATACCCTGCGGATGCTTTTAACAGTCACTCCCCTGGAATATGTCCTAAGTGCCGAAGAGGCCAACACTGGAAAAAAGAATGTAAATCCAAATTTGACCATGATGGCAGATGCCTGTGGCCAGAAGACTCTGGGAGGGGTCAGCCCCAGGTCCCAAACATTCACAGGTTTACAAAATGGGAATCTGCAGAGAAGCTACAAACTTAAAACTGCCACTGTCTCATTGCCCCACCTGTGCTCCTCACCCTGCAAGTATAAATCCTGGAGGCTGAAATTCCAATCAGTTGTGGTGTATGCATGTTATTCATATACAGCATTGCTTAATCATGTATACTAATTTTTAAGTACAAGTCTTTATATTAAGTTAATTTTTATGTTCACTGCCTCATTACATTCTCATTGTTTAAAATTAACAAAAGCGATGTTCTTGCTTTAAGGAGTGTTTGGGTGATGTCATTATATCATTATAAAGTGAATGTTTCCTGTTTTGTTTGTTAATGTACCCGAGTTGTAACCGCATGTCTTTTGGAATATTTTATAATGCTGAGGAAGCTGGCCTTCAGTTTAGTGGCTAGCTTTCACAATAATCACCAATTTCAAGGTCTTTTGTTGTGGTAGATGTTTAGCAAACTGACTTCATCTGTATATCCATTGCAACTTTTGGGAGCTTGGAATTCAAAGAAGATACTAGGCTTTTGTAAATCCTGAGGGTTTTTTGGGGGGACATTTAATAAAAATGTGAAATTTTACCATAAATAATTTGGTATAAAATTGAACTCGAACACTATTTGATTATTTCAAGGTATAAGTTAATGTGATATTCATTGTCTACAAAGTGTTTGCATGTATTAATTGCATGTATTAATGTAATTCTTGTGTTTTTGGCTGGTTATCAAATCTCTCACTGCCTTTAATGTGTCAAGGTTTTGTATTTGTTTTAAAGATATTTGAGTGATGATCTTGCATCAATAACCAATTGTAATCTATCATATGTTGTGCTAATGTCAACAACAAATCTTGTTTCAGATATTTTTAGCTATCCTTAAAAAAGCATTTAAGAATTCAAAGGTTTCAAATCCTAGGGATTCCCTTGGTATTCTTACGAGGCCTCAAGAATGCCAACGGATCTATCTCCCGTTTTGTGGAGACAGTTGACCAGGCTATTGGATTATACTAAGATTATTGCCAAATAACAAATGGAGTAAAATTTTATTGTGTCAAAACGTTGTATACATCCATGGAGTTGTGAAGGTTTAATTTTAGTTTGCGTTGCTAATTATGTATTCTTAGCATGGTTGTATTGCTGGGAAGACTGAAATTTGCAATTTTAGATTGATGGAGGGATTTCATAGCATGATCAATGTTTTTGTCTGAGTTTCTCAGTTCAAAACTATTGACTTAATGGTTTCACTTACTGGTTTTTGGTGAACACTACTACTAAGCTTGGTTGAGAATAATATTTTCAAGTCTCCAAAAGTGTGTGTGTGTGTCTGTGTGTGTGCGCGCATACATGTGTGTCTTAACATTTTGTCCTTTGTAAAAAGTTGTTTCAAATTGTTATCATGTGTTGCTGTTTGTTTATCAAGAGCAGGTTGCCTTGGGGCTGTGGCAACCTGCAGCCACGCCCAGAGCTTTCTGATAGGATTGTAAAATCACAAAGATGTTAAAGTTATGCTTTAAAAGCAGAGGGGGGAATATGCTACCCCTGTAAATGCATTAATTTGGTCTTACTCACCTTAAATTTTGTTCAGATTTTGTCTCCTGGTGAGCACCAGCTCTGCGTCACTAGAGGCTGCTTGCAGGCCCAACACAGATGCCTTCGGTTTGATGGAGGAACCCAGCCACTCACAAGTGGAGAGGTCCTGACCCCTTGCTAACTGTGGGAAGAGGGTTTGTTTGTGTTTTTCCAGAAACTGAGCTGCAGCCTGTGTGGGTGCCAGCTGGTAATGTAAAGCCCTGGACTCCATTCACCGGAGGAAGCGCCTGCAGTAAGACAAATTCACGACTTCATTCTGAAAGATCCATCTCCATCAAGGAGACATTGGAGGAGGAGGAGGAGGCCAGACCCCTCCCAACACCGGGTGACGTGAGGGATCCTAAGAGATTGGTGCATCAAGCGCAACTGTCCTTGACATTATGATGCATTTGATAAACACTAATAATCCATGGGAAAGGTTATGCTCTTGTCCCTAGAATTTCCTGATGGATCCTCAAAACTGGCTCATCTGACCTCGAAAGTGCTGCAACTCCCTTGAACTCAACACTGCCCCTGGAGAAGATGGAACCCCCAGTGGAGCTGCCTCTAAGAACTGAAAAGCTAAATTTGTTTAATATTCCTCTGGTTCTACTACAGGTCAGAAGTGCAGAGAAATTCTCCACCTTCTTAGAATGTTTGAGGAAGACTTTAAGTGTAACTTGTTATTTATAGATTTTAATGACCTTAGACATTAGAAAAGCCATAGAAATTTGTGGTGGCATCCAAGGACGACTCTGACACCCTCTTAAAGGAGGTTGTGTGTATAGAGCAAGGGGGATCTCAGGGTGGAGCAGGAGGATAAGAGGAGCCCTCTATCCTAGTCCCGGAGACCCCCGGAGGCCTCCCATGTGCTTTCGCTGCAGAAGCAGTGGATATCTGCCTCATCAAGGACATCGAGAACCGTATCCCCACTGCCAAGGAGATCACAAGGAAGATGAGTGCCCTTGGAGGCCGAGAACTCTGAGGTCAGTCCTTTCCTATTGGATTTCTCACAAGGGATTGAAGCAGCCCAGTACCCTGCTCATAGGGTCTGGTGACCTGGGAACTTAAGCCAGGAGCCCCGGGAGGCACTCAGAGAGAAAAGGATTGTAGGAGGAGCTTCCTCTAGTTCTTAACTAGTTCCAGCCTTGGCTCTCAGCCCTCTCTTACACCAACCATCAGGGTTGCTTGTGAGTCCCATGTAGAGTTAAATTCTTCCTCACTCACTAATTTGTTGGGGATTTCCCTGCTCACCTACCTAAAACTTTTCTATTCTTCAATTGTTAAATGCAAAACTGTGCTTAACCTCTATAAACTGCAAAATTTAAATTGGGTTAAGAATCTCCCTGAAAAGCTTTTATCAATTTAAAACTGTTAATGCTAAACAAGATGTAACTGTAAAGAACTTTGATGTTATGTTTGAACTCAGCTGCTATGTATGTCAATGTTGGTCTTTACACTGTTCCTGTGCCACTCTGCTTTCGGTTAAATAATATTGTTTCTCCCCATTTTTCTGCTCTCCCAAGAGCATGTTTCCCCTACATACATCATTCAGGCCTAATTTTACAAAACACAGAAGGGGGATTTGTAGGAGGACATTGTGACCCGAAAAGGTCAGTGAGCACAGGACTACAGTTGGTTGGATAATATTTGGAGGAGAATAACCAAATGGCTACCTTTTGTATACCTTATTGGATATCATCTGCATATGTATATGAGAACACCTGGTGGAATATACAAGACAAAAGGAGTTCCAAACAAGCATTAATGGTTTTGTTGATAAGCTCAGCACTTCCTCCCTTATCATATATGACCCTCAGAGTATAAAGTCTGATGCTACTAATAAACCTCGGCTTTTGACCATCAGTCAGGGGTCCACGCGTGTTATTATCGGCTCCGTGCACCAAGTCCATCGCTGCGGGACAGCGACAGCCTTCCTTTCAGTTCTCATTCTCTCCTCCCCCCAGCCCCCCCCCCCCGTTTCTCTCTCCCTTTTCTCTCTCTCAATGTCGGTGTTTTCATTTTATTTTCTGTCTGCCTTCTTCCTTTACCTTTGGCTTCCTTGGTCCTTCTTAACTTGTTTCTCTCTTCTCTTTCAACCTATATATGTTTTTCTCTCGCGTCCTCATGCTGGATTTATTATCTTGCCTCATCTGTTTTACTCGTGTGTGTCTGTTTTTTTTTTTTTTTCCCCCCAAAAAATTTTGTTCTACTGTGTCCATTGCTTCCCTTTATGTTGTCTTTCTCCTTTCCTAGTTTTTGGTCTTCCTGGTTTTTTTTTTTTTTCTTTCTTTCTTAGTTTTGCCTTCCTTTCAGTTCTCATTCTCTCTCTCTCCCCCCCCCCCCGTTTCTCTCTCCCTTTTCTCTCTCAATGTCGGTGTTTTCATTTTATTTTCTGTCTGCCGTTTTCCTTTACCTGTGTGTGACCAAGTCTATCCACCCTTCCCCCAAGACTGTACTGATAGGTCAGATGTATCCTGTCACAGTAGATGCGTGGTCACTCACTACTACAACTCGATTCTCCCCAAGCCACGCGACCTGGTGTTCCATGCATCAACACCGAATGTTAACATTTCACCAGTGACGGTCACGACACAGTTTGGTTCTAAATGAGAGGCAAGGCAAAGCAACCGACCTGGCGGCCGGGACCAGCCAGCACCCCCTGCGAGGGGAGGGAGGGAGGGCGGCAGTGACACACATTTCCCTGCCTATCTCGGCTTCATTGCCTGGCTGCGTGCATCCAGCGTGCTGTCCCTTTGTCCCTTGGTGCTGGCTGTCTGACTCCACCTGGTGGCAGCCGTGCTGTAGCTGTAGAGCATTCTGGAGCCGGCAAGGGCGAGCAAGTGGGTGGAGAGCCCGGGACAGGATGTGACAAAGTCCCCAAGCTGCAGGCGGGAGAGTCCCAGCCCTGCTGGGACCTTGGTGGCTCGTGTGCTGTTCGGAGATTGAGCCTGGAGGCTTGCAAGTGAGCAGGCAGGCAGCTGCGGGGGTGGGTAGGTGTCTGCTCGCTCCCGATTGTAACCGGGCTGGAGTACCGCTAGAGTGCATGGGGTCGACCAGCACACCCTTTATCACTGCCACCGTGCACTAGGGGACTCGATCGGGGCCGTCGGCGGGGCTGCGAGGCCACGGCCACCGGCCCGACACTTGTCGCCTGCACTAGGGGACCCGGTCGGGACCGTTGGTGGGGCTTGAGGCCACGGCCGCCGGCCCAGACGCTTGTCGCCTGCACAAGGGGACCCGGTTGGGGCCGTTGGCGGGGCTGAGGCCCTGGGCCGCCGGCCCGACACTTGTCACCCGCACCCTAGGGGGACCTGGTCGGGGCCGTCGGCGGGGCTTGAGGCCACGGCCACCGGCCCGACACTTGTCACCCGCCCTCTAGGGGACCCGGTCGCGGCCGTTGGTGGGGCTGTAGAGTTGTTTGCTTTTCTCTAACTCCTGGGGTCGACCAGGTGGCCACAGGAGCATGCCCTGTGGGCGATGGCTGTGTTTTTGGGGACTTGTGACCCGGGCCCCCATCTGAGGGGCGGCTGTGTCCCATAGGTTGTCCCTGTTGTCCCCTGGAAGGGCATTTCTACACCTGCAGTTGTCATTTTGGATCTGCAGGTAGGTGCTGACACGCTGTCTCCTGGTGACTGTCACCGGAAGAGCTGGGCCCCTGGGTTCGCGTCTGGGGCGGTAGGGGGGAGCGTGATGGGCTGCCGGCGGCCTGGCGCTGGACTGCGTTCCCCCTGCCCATCCGGCGCCGAGCTCCCTGCCTGGGTTCGTGCGGGAGCTTGGTGTGCGATCCTGGTTTAGCCCTGCGACGGTGCCACCATCTCCGGCTTAGAATTTGCCCCGAGAGCGGCAGAGGTGAGGCTGGGCGCTGGGTCCTATACCCGTGTCCGTCTTCTGCCGCAGGTGGCCCGCTGCGTGTAGTGGTGGCTGACAGAACCCCCTCAGAACTGAGTCTCAGTGGTCGTTGGCTTTATGCCGCGTGTGCGTGTCAGGCGTTCCTCCGCTGGGGTTGGCCACCGCTGCTGAAGAGGCAAGGGGCTGGCGAGGCTGTCGACGGACCCCCCTGGCAGCTGTCCTCGCTGGGCGTGACCCCCTGTGCCTCGTGTGATGTCATAATCCTAGACCGAGACTTGATCGATGTGGTGATGTGGCGCTCTCCTGGGCCGGGCCTAAGCCGCTTACAGACGAGGGACGGCCATTCATGGCGAATGCTGCCGAGCTGCTCGTTCTGTCTTGCGGGCTCCTGGTTCCTCTTTCCCCTGCCTTGGCGTGGTGGGAGAGGCCAGGGGTGCGGAATCCGGCTCGATCTCCGCTCCCTCTGCCTTGTGCCGCCTGAAGGTGCTGGCGTTGGGGGTCCAGGCGGGGGTCCTCGGACGTGGCGGACACCCTTTGCCCTCTGCCGTGTCGGTGTGTCATGGTGTGTGGGCGGGCCCCGTCCCGCGGTGGTGGTGCGGGGCTTGTCTGGCAGAGTCTGACCCTGCTCAGCTCTCTGCGGTGCTCCTGGAGCGGTCCAGGTCGTTTGCCTCTCAGGCGCCTGGAACCGAGTGGTGCCGTCGCTCCTTCACTGCCCCGGTGTGCTCTCTCCCGGGTGTGCCGTCGCAGCCTCGCTGGTGTGTGCTGCTTGGTGCGTGGGAGTCCCTGGGGGGTCGAGGCGGTAAGGAAGAGGTAGCGTGGGTGCAGTGCAGGCCCGCTGCCGCTGCTGCTGCTGCCGCCTGTGGCCTTGCTTGGCCGCTGGTGTCCCCTGCGCGTCTGTGGGGGGGCAGGTGGCTTCCTTTCCTCTACCGCAGACCCCTCCGCCCGGCTTTGGGCTCGCCCCGCGGGTTGGGTGTTGCTCCCTCGAAGGGCCCTCTCGGCCTGGTGAGAAGTGCGCTCGGGGTTGGTGGGGTGCGGCCCGCCTTCGGTGAGAAAAGTCTTCTCTAGCGATCCGACAGGGACGTGCCTTACGTGATGGGGCGCCGTATCCCCCGCTTGTCGCCGTTCCTTCCCTCCTGGTGTGTGTCGGTAGCCACGCTGCTGACGACGCGGATGGCTCGGGTTCGTTGTGCGTTAGGTGGCGATGGTCGCTCGTTCCCTCCGCCCTCCCCTCGGGGAGTGTGTGTGGGTTAAGAGTGGGCTCTTCCGGCCCCCTTCCGCTGGGGGCCGGACGCTGCCTCTCGCACCTCTACCTCGCCGTGGCCCGTGCCTCCCCCCTCTGGGTCGGGGGAGGGTCCCGCTGGGCCGGGCCGGGTGTGTCCCGGTGCCTACTGTGGGCCTGACGGAGGGGCTCCTGTGGTCGCTCGCACGCACGCACGCGGTGTGCGTGTGTCGCCTCCGGTGTGTGGCCTT